>NC_064888.1:1331392-1416905 GCF_929443795.1 Astur gentilis
CGGGACGCGGCCGGTGATTTTTGGGGGGGTGGCGGGGAAGGCCGTGTTGTGTCGTCACTCCCCTCGCTTCTCTGCGTCACGCGACGTCACGCCCCGCATCACCCAGCGCGTGACGTCCCCCGGCGCGCCCGCGCGCGCGCGGCGTGGGGAGGCGGGGGGCGGGGCGGGGCTCCTCTGGGCTCGGCGGCGGGGCGGGGCGGGCTGCGCCGTGACGTCAGGCGCAGCGCGGTGAGGTCAGTGCGGCGCCGCTGCCGGACCCGCTGCCCCTCGGTGCCCGTCTCCCCCTCCCCTCCCCCCCGCCGCGGCCGCCTTCTCCCCCCCCCTCCCCTTCCCCCTTCCCCCTTCCCTCTTCCTTCCTCTTCCTCCTCCTCCTCCTCCTCCTTCCCCCGCCGCCGCCGCCGCTCCGGTGACGCCTCCCCCGTCCCTCAGGGGCCCCGCGGGAGCCGGCGGGAGGGCGGCTCGTCCGGGCCGGCCCCCTCCCGCTGCCCGCCTGAGGTAAGACCCCCGCCGGGGCGGCGGGTACCGGAGCCGTGAGGGGAGGGGGCGTTGGCGGGGAGCGGGGGGTGCCGGGATTCACCAACGCCTCGTACGTCGCTCCGCCGGCGTAACCCGCATTGCGTAATGCGGCCGCTGCGTCAGGGAGGGCCCTTTACGTAAACTGCGGCGCGGAATCCGCCCGGTCGTAGTGGTGGTGGTGGTTGTTTAGGGTTTGGTTGGTTGGGGTTTTGGTTTGGTTGGGGGTTTTTTGGTTTTGTTTTGGTTTTGTTTTTTTTTTTTTTTTTCTTCTGGAGCCCCCCTGCTGCGCAAACGGCGTAAGGCGGAGGTGCGGGACCGCCGTTAGCGTAGCGGCGGTCACGCGCCGGCTGCGTAGGCCGCTGCGCAAAGCGGCGGGAGGGGAGGGAGGGGAGCGGGGGGGGGGGGGGTGTTCTTCGCGCCGTACGCACTTTGCGCAATCGCCGGCCGGGCTGTTTGGTAGGGGGGAAGCGCGGCCCCGCCACCGGTACGAGGGGAGGGGGAGCGGGGGGCGGAGCGGCGGCGGGGGAGGGGGGAGGTGTCGCTCGGTTCGGCGGGGAGCTCCCTCCCGCCTGCGTTCGTTGGGTTACGCCGCTTGCGTAAGTGCGGCGCGGAGCTACGGCGTTTGCGTACGGGGGAAGGTGGGAACGGCGTAACCAGCGCGGCGGCGCCCCCGTCCCGTCCCGCTACGCCGTTAGCGTAGGTCCGGGAAGGGGGGGGAGGGGGGGGGGCTGTGGGGTGTGTGCGTGAATTGCGCCGTTGTCGTAGGGTCGGTACGGGGCGGGTTACGTCGTTGGCGGGCCGGTACGCAGAGTGCGTGCGGTGGGGCGGGGCGGGGCGGGCGGCGCGGGGGCACTTCCTGCCGCCGCCATTTTGTCGGCGGACGGGAGGAGGAAGCGGCGGCTCCTGCGCGGAGGCAGCGGCCAGGCCCGTCCCCGCGGCCCGCGGTAAGTGACGCTTTCTCCGCCTTCCCCCGCCTCACTCCTCACCCGGGGGACCCTCACCGGACCGGGTAGGACCGGACCGGGTCCAGCGAGGCGGGAAGAGGGTTGAGGTTGGGGGGGGGGGGGGGGGGGGGGAGGAGCGGGCTCCCGCCGCGCCGTTAGGCCTAGGCCGCCCGCTCGCCCGCCCCCGCCCTGGCCCTGCAGCTAGGCCTGGCGGCCGCTGGCTTAGAGCTGAGGTTGGGGAGGGGGGAACCGGAGGGACAGCGAGGACGATCGGAACCGGGGAGCTGAAGCAGGTTGGTTGGGCCCGGAGCGGGGTGTGCGTGTGCCCGCCGGCCCAGTGCCCTTGGCGGGATGGGGGGGGGGGGGGGGTGTGTTGGTCGGTCGGTGGTACCTTGCCGAGAAGCCCTGAGGTACCGAGCCGCCCGCCCGCCGCTTTCCTGCCATAGCACCCTCTCCACGGTCGTTCAGCCGCTCCTTGGGCCCCTTTTGAGCTTTTCACAGGACGATTTGCTTGCCTGGTCTTCAGCTGGCGCGGCTGGTGGGTTTCTTTACGTTTTCAAGCTGAATTTGCCCTTTTTTCCAAGTTGTTTTCTACTTTTGTAGGAGTTGTTTGGAAATTATAAAGCTGGAGGGCTCGGCACCGGGAGAAGGGAAACTCTTTGAGCCGCTCTCCTGCGTTTTTGGGCACCGTGTTGGGTGGGAAGGGGCAAACCTCAGCGCTCTTGGAATCTGAAGCCGGCCGGGGAGCAACTGCTCTTTCCCCGGGATTTTGTGGGTGAAATGCTGGAGGAGCGAGGTCCATTCACACCATCACTCGGTTCCTGCGCTCGTTTGATGCAGTAATTAGCTGCTGGCGTGAAAGTGAAGGAAGACTCTTCCTGCTTGTTTCGAATGCGCGTTGGCCTTAAGAGATACAGCTTCACAGGGCTAATTAACAGCAGGGAGTAAAAGAATGTTTGTTATAAACTCGGGCTGCTCTCACTCTCACCTTCATTAAGGAGCGCATCCTTATATCCCCCTCACCCCCAACACTTTTTTCCCTGGCTGCTTTTTGTTTCCACCGTTGCCTTTCAAACTTAAAAAAAAAACCCCATACAAATAGTTTTTACTCTGAATAAGGTTAAAGCTTCCCCGCTCTCTTTGGCAGGAGTTTTCCCACAAAAACTCCTCAAAAGCCCCGTTATTCTTTGGATATGTACCGTGTGCTCCCATCAAACAGTTCGCAGCATGGTTTTAAGAATAAACATAGGCAGTGCCGTTGCTCCTAGGGACGTACGTTATAACGTGAAGAATTAAGCTGGTAATTAAGGTAACGAGTTTGTTGCCCAGTAGCTTTACAGGGCAGCGAAGGTTCCCCCCACCCCACCCCCCCGCCCCTGCCTCTGGGTTGTGTGAGATGCCCCGGGGCTGTCGCTTTGCTGAGCTTGGATTATTGGCTTCTGGTTTTTGTATCTGCATCGTCCGTCAAAGTTTTGGGGTCGTCTGAGCAACTTAAAACACTCGCCGTAGTTTTATGGAGGTTTGGTTTTACCTGTTTGTGGCACAGCGACTTCAGGTTAAGCTTAACTGCTCTGTTTAAGCTTGTCGTGGCAAACTTTAGCTCGATTTAGGCAAGAAAATGAACCAAAGTGCTTTGGGCAACCGAAATATTGAAGATTGCAACCCTGCAAACACTTAAAAGGCTGCTGTAACTTCAGTGCATAAGTAATTCATCATCGGTGGGATTATCACCAACATAAGTGTTTGGAGAGATTAATGTAAATCAAATTTGAGTTACTATGAGTTTCTAGTATTCAGTTTAAGGCTCTGTGGGTTAAAGGTGGCCCTTGGCCGTTTCCTGGTGTTACACAAGGGCCCCTTCGTGGTATAAAACACGAGGTAGAAGAAAATATTTGAATTCTCCACACCTGAACTCAAAGAACCGCGATAGTGACTGTAAATAAATGTGATGTACGGGGGGGGGGGGGAGGGGGAACACCACCCGCGTGAGGCCGGCTGTTCCCACACGGCCTCTAATCTTTGCACCTTGGCAGAGGACGGGATTACTCATGTAAAAGTAGTAAAACACGATTTTCCTGATGATTTTATTCCCCTCCAACTACATTAATTACTTAAAGCTGAATAACTGTTGTTGCTGCATTATCTGATGATACTCAGAGTGTGACTGCGGTGGAGGTGACCAGCTATTAGCTAAATCACCACAGGCAGCAAAGCCATCATCGTTAGCGTAAATCCCGTTTCTGTTTTAAGAAGAAATGGGGATTGTGCTTTGGTTGGAGATCGGCGCGGGTAGGAATCGATCTCACCCAGGCAAACGACCTGCCGATTGCTCCGGTGCTTCTAATTACTTTTTATTAAGTTATTTTCAGTTTTCCGCACTTCGGTCGAGGGGAGCTGTGATTGAATGTATGTAATGAAACGCCCCTCGTTACGATTTCTTGATATTTTGGAACAATTTCTCCAAAGTAAACTTTATGGTCTGGTAATTATCTACTGGCAAACAGTGTTTGGACCGAGTTCAGGAATGTAAACCATTTATTTGCAGGAAGGTATTTTACCTTAACCCTGCACAAAATCCCGAGTATTCTGCCGAGAAGGAACCCAGGTGCAGCTCTGCCAGTGAAAACGGGGTGAAATCTGTGGGATTCGAGTTGGTGCTAATGCGTAATGTCAGCGTTCCCTGGATCTGGCGGTGAACGGGGAGGATGAAGGCGCATCCTGGCTGCATTACCACAGATGGGTGATGTTTGGTGAAATAACATTTCCTCCTCCTTAGAGCAGCGGGGTCGTTGCGAGCGTTGCCTTCCTAAATATAGAAGGGGCACAAGAATAGGACGGCATCTCGTTTTGGGAGGTAGCAGCGGGTGGATCACCGTAACCTGACCGCGTCTGCTTGGGAGGGCTCTATAAAGCCTAAATCTCCCTGGAAAGCAGCAGATAAGGGATGTTAACGTGCGCAGGGAAGGAAGAACAACTGATGGCGGCTGTTAGGAGGGGTTTCATATTCCCTCCTGGCTCGTTGCACACTGTCTGTGTTAAATTCTAGGATGAATTGCATCTCGGCTTTGACCAAAACAGTGAGCGGGGAAGAAATCTGTCCCTGATACTGCTGGAGGAAGGGTCTGAGTCCAGGTTTTAATCTGTTTTTTGAGCTTTCTTGCTATGAAAAGAAGGAAAACGAAGTCTCTATAAGCTTACGAGGGAATTGGTAGGGTTTTTTTGGGGTGTAATTGAATAATAGGCATTTTAAAGCTCTCTAACATCTAAATCCAAAAGCTTTTGGAGAAATATTGGCAGGGTTACTGGGTTTTTTTTGGGTGAGGATTAGTGTGATTCAAAGAGCGGCTCTGCAGAGCGGATGTGAAAGGGGAAGCTGCCCGGCGGAGCCAGGGAATCCCAACGCAGGGAGCTCGCGTGCCGCTTCTGAATCCACCTTCCTCTCCGGGTTAAGTCCCCTGGCTGATTCGGATCTTGGTTATTTCAAAGCAGAATGTCAAAATAACTTTCCTTAGCTAGGGTTAAGAAGACCCGGTTGTATACAGGTCATGAAGGAGTCGTTGTCTTGCTCTAAAACTTCCAGAACCGAGCTACGGATAACTCGCAGCAGTGGAAAAAGGACTGGAATTCTGCTGGACCAACACATAAATTAATTGATGCCATATCAGATCAGCGATGTGGAAGGGTGAAGGGTTTATCGCGTGCCGCTTGCGCTGCCGAAGCTCCTGTCAAGCGAGCTGGGATGTTGTGGTGTTGGTTTGTAATAAAAACCCTGGTTTTAGTTTCAAGCGAGCGCTCTGCAACCTCTTGTTTTTATTAAATAGCTCAAAAGGGTTTGATAGTCATTAAATATCGGTTTGGAGAAAATACTGAAAGGTCATTTTAGGTTGAGAGCAAAAGTTAAATTCCAGCGCAGGGCTTTTCCGCTCTGATTTCTCCGAGCGGCAGCACCTCTGGGAGCTTTGGTGGTATTTGGGGAAGGTGTCAAAAAACCAGCGTCGCGTTTCTCTCCGCTTCGATGACCAACGGGATTAAGAGTGTTTTTTGTGCACTACAAAGTTGTGGTTGTCTTAACTCACTTCTCCTGCCGTACAGTGGACACCTCTGTGCAGGGAAGAAAGACTCTGTTGGGATATGATGTTTTCTGTATGGATCCAAATATCGCTTGGAGAGCATCAGGGGAAAGGTGTCGGGATGGGGGAAGGATGTGAAATACCTCGAAGTGAGGCTGAAATTCCCAGCTGGGAACTGGGGAGGAGGACCCAAACGCGCAGAAACCCAAAACTTCCTTTTTAGGCATGTTTCATCCCTCTTTCTTGATACTTTTGAGCTTTTCCTGCAGGAACTTTGTGCTGTGTGTTGCCTTTATCTGGAATTGAAGGAAAATGGGGAGTTTTTGTCCAAAATTACTGAGACCAAAGTATTTGGGAAGTGCCAGTGTGCGTTTGAGAAGCAAAACTTGCCTCCTGGGTTTTTTTTAATCCTTATTTTAATGGGAAAAAGCAGCTTCGTTACCTTTCCCAGTATTTTGGGGAGGGGGAATTTTGTCCCTTAGTTAACCGTTCATGTCTGTGTTGCTGCTCGTTACTGTGAGCGGGAGGAGAGTTACTAATTATAACTTTGCCAGAAGGCTTGGGATGGTCCTGCCCTGACTCTCGCTCTGAGGCGATGGCGAAGCCTGAAAGAGGAGGGAGATGGCGCGGATCCAGAGAAACATAAAACAGCCTTAAAAAAAAAATAAAACCACCCGAAAACAGGAACTGTTCAGTAGCGACAAGGACTTGGGCAAACATCCTGAAACCAGAAACTCCGTGAGCGATAGCCCGGAAGTGGGAAGTCATGAATTGGTTTGAAATTTGAGAGATTTAAGGTTGGTTTGTTGCATTCCGAAGAAATATTCCTGATTTAGGAAAGGGAGGGAGCTGAGGGCGTGTGAGTTTGTCTCCTTCGTTAGTCAAGGTTTAGCCTAAACGCTGATTTTTGTTCAATTAAGTTGTTGTTATAACAACATTTCAGGCCTAATGACGCTTTGCAAGCTTCTAACGCAGTTCAGGAATGTTCCCGTAATGACAATATCAAAACTGCAAGTTAAAAAAATATATGTTTTTAAGACAAAATACCCCAAAACCTGGTGTCATGGGGGAAGCAAAGGGGTCTTGAAGCCTGCAAAGCAGATGTGGGCCAGCTGCTGAGCAAAGGAAGTTTCCTGGGACAGGTCTGTGTTCCTCGGTTGCAAATTATTTTGCTTTTTTTTGTATTACTTTAACGGACTGTCTGGGTCTGCTGGGTCTTTCCCATGGCAAATCGGCTAAAAATCAGGTAAACCTGAGATTTCAGCAAACTGTTGAAAACTAGACTTTGGGGGTGGTTTTCCTCCCAGAACCAGAGGTGGCTGGCAAGTAGCACATCTCGGGCTTATCAAAAAATATCTATAAATGTGGCAGAATTAGTGAGTAGCAGAAGGGTCATTGAAATACATCAGATTTTATTCTGACTGGACTGACGTGAACTTGCCGTGCAACTTCTGGGGGAGTTATTGGAGCAAAACTGCGTTTACTCGACTTAAATTGGTTTATTTGACTTATAAAGCATAAAGTTGTGCGTTAGTCACGTGCCTCCTCGTTAGCGCTGATGGATTATTAGGCTTAGCGAGCTGCGAGGGGGTCAGATGGGCGCAGAGCAGCACTAACAAAGCGGTTTGTGTTTTACTTGAATGGGCGCTGAATTAAATTAAAATTTGAGATTTATAGGTCAGGTTTTGCCTTACTTGTGTGACGAGCAGTGCACTTAAAAAATCTGAATAATGTTAAATGAATACACGCATAATTAAGCAATTATATGTTTAAACGAACCTGGGTTACTTCAGCAATTAAATAGTCTTTTACAGTATCATGTCAGCTTAATTTAATTATTGTCTGCCAGCACGTTGGCTTTAATAACCGAGATACGAAAGAAAAACAAGCTTGGAAACTTAAATTATGTCATACCTGCTAATTAAAATAACGTTTAAAACTTACTTGAGCTGTTCTGAGTTGATTTATCCCAGAGATTCGCGGCGTGCTTGGAGTGATCAGCCAGCAGGGTTACAGATTATTTAAAGAATAATCCTTAAGTTTATAATAAATTAATTATAGGAAATGAGGTGCAATAAATGAGCTATTTAACGAGCTGTAATCTCACGGACTGTCGAAATGTTTGCAATTCATTGTTGGGTTTTTTTCCCCCATCAGTAGCAGCTGCTTCTGGAGAGGCAAATCCTTGTGGTAAAAATTAATGGTAACAGGAGTGGAGAAGTAGGAAGGATGCTAGGAAAAAAAATGGAATATTTGAGGTGGTTTTTTTCAGCTTATTTTCTACAACGTGAGCAAAAGGATCCGATGTTTGGCTCAGGAATGTGCAGTTTGGTTATTTTTTTTTTTTAAATAAAACCTCTGTTTATAGAGATGCTCAGCCCACAGATGTTGGTGCTCGGATATATTCTTACCACAAGACTCAACCAGAGTTGGGGCTCTGCAGGGAAGGAGTTTGCAGGTGACCTGTGCCACCACTGGTGAGCTGTGGTCTCTTGGGGAAGTTTTGGGTTAAAACCAAGTGGAAGTGGTGCAGAGCAGGTGTTGCTTTTTATCCTTGTCTGCTTGCTGGAGTCTCAAGCACAACTTGGTTCATCTTTGGGTAGATCTCAACTTTAGGTAAGATCAGTTGAACCCTAAAAATACTTAATTTTAGCGAAATACAGGCAATCTTACCCCAGGGGTGGTGTCTGCCTGCTCCACAGCAAATCTGTGTGTCGCTATTTGTGTCAACAAATGTTATTGCTGGAGAACTGGGATTGTTCCTCCCCCAGACCGAGCTGGGGTGTAGGAACTTGGATACTGTAGGGTGTTTCCCTGCTCTAAAGCGTCTCCTCTTGCTCTGGGCTTTCTTGGCGGTAACCTGCTGTTTTCCCTCCTGCTCAAAAACCTCTGTGCAGCCACGTGGGGAGCTATCTTTTTATTTTTTATCCTTCACTGAGGGGTTATTTTGGGCTGGGAGGAGAGCGGGGCAGCCGGGTGGCACCACAGCCGGATGAAGAACTTCATCTTTTTTCAGACCAGCAAGGAGAAAGTTTGTTTTCACCTTGTTTTGGATTTATGCAATTTTCCTTGGTAAAAAAAAAAGATGCCTAGGATGTGTTTGCTGTGTAGGGAACCTGTCTGTACATGGTAGGAGTCTTGGTTTATGGTCAAGATCCTCGGTTAATGGTTACAGGTCAACTTTTGAATGCTTCTCCTTCCTTTTCCTCAGCTACACCCTCAAAGCTCTTTTGATACCTGGTTGGTCTTCCAGAGCAGCTGTGGGCTCCGTCATGCCAGAAAAGTAAGCTTTAGTGGCCTAAAAACTTCTCAAAATAAGTGTGTTCATTATTTCTTTCTCCATAATTTCTGTTGCTGTAAGGTCTTCCTCCCTGTTTCTGGTGGCTACGAATGGAGCAGGGAGGTGATCCAGCGGGCACAGCTCTTCTTCCACGGTCTCTGGTGGGTTGTAGGGATGTCACACTGTGGTTTCACCTCCTTTGTGCTTGGCTCAAGTGGAGGTTTTTGGAGTCAGCTTTGACTTAAGCCCCATGGCCGCTTGTCCTGTGGGAAGGACTTGGCATGGAGACGTTTTCCCTGGGACTATCCTCAACATGAAATTCCTTTTTTCTGGAATATTTGTGCTGTGCCCATCCTCTCTTGAGCTGTATTTTCAATTTGCAAAGGCAGAGTGAAAAATTTAGGGTTTATGTTGTTTTAATTGAATGCAGGGACAAAAACTCATCAAGGCTGGGTAGGTATGTTCGTATTTTGATGACTTCACGTTTTGGGTTGCATAGCTCCTTTTTTTTCTGCATTTTTTTACAGAGAACATGCAGTGCAGCGAGTTAAAACATTAAGCAGGACCAGCAAAGCCAAGTTCCTGAAGCACCTTCCTTCTTGGAAAGTCATGAGACAGTTCGTAATCACCCAGTTGCCCTTTTTATGCTAATTTGATGAGGTATTAAAGTGAGAAGAATAACCCTTAAAAAGTAATATCCTTGGGGCAGGAAGTTTTTCTCAGCTGAGTGGCAGTAACTGAAACCCTGGCAATTGGGACCAGCTGTGAGACGGGCCGGCTCTACTCAACTGATGTGCTCCTGAAACTTTTAAGCCTAGCTTAAAGCTTTGCGGTGCAAAATCCCTTTTACTCCGCACCTACACCCCTTACTTGCATAAGACCGGAGTGATGGGAAATAAGACCTGTGGGGTTGTCTTTGATAGATCATGACTGATTAATTAAACAGAAGATACTCAACAAAATTGTGTTGGGCTGCAGGCTTTCTAAAACCAGGACTAAATAACTGCTGTGAGACTGTCCTCAAAGGTCCAGCTTTCCTGAGCTCAATGCACCTCTTCTGTGTTTTTTTTCCTAAACTACCTGAAAACAGTCATTCTTCATCTTTTATGTACAAGCTCTTGTTTTGGAAGAGGATAATTTGAAAGGAGTGTGATTTATAGGCGATTTGTTTGGGTTTTTGGCTGGCAGGTCTTGATTGTCATTACAAAAAATACAGAAAACACTGAATTACTTGCCATGGGTTTTTTGTTTTTGTTTTGTTTTTTTTTTTAAATGAGCTAGGTGCCGAGCAGCTACAGATCGGGTCGGGAAATCTCTTCACTAACAACATCTCTGCTTTGGAAATCCTTTGCCAGGCTGGTTTATCCGGTTATCCGACAGCTCCGAGGAAAGGCAGTTGCGGAGGCAGGGTGAGCTTGGGTCCTCCTGCAGAGCTGAACCTTGGAGGGTTATGATTAAATTCGCAGCAATTCTGCTTTGAAAACATCCCAGTGTTGCAGCCCTGGCTTGCCAGTGAGCTGGCTGAGACATCAGCCTTGTAGCAAGGCTACAAATTAATTTAATCTTCTTATAAAAACTCTTTTGCCTCCTTTTCCTACTGACAAAGTCTTTTAAAGGCATCACATTTTGTATGTAAAACCTTGATTTTTGGAAGAATCAAGATTTGGGGTTTAATTTTAAAATTTCTCTTGCAGAGTTGCTGATTAGGGTTGACAATGGTCACGTTTAAAATCAAATGGTGAGCTCGCATCTCCATTCCTCTTGTTGAGAATCAGCTTTGCTGCCATCCGACTCAGCTGCACTCCAGAGGTGGAATGACCAGTTCCTTGTAATTTGGAGATGGTGCTGTAACAGGGATCTGTAACCACTGCCCGAAGGCTCCTCTGAACCCCAGCGCGCTGCTCCTGTTAAATTTAAAACAAGTTTCTGCCTCAAAAGTAGGAACTTGGGCTTTTCCTGGTATCCCCTCATTAATTACACGCATGTATATGGTCTGTGGCATAGTAGGGATTGAGATTTGTGCTCAGATTGTCTCTTAAGTAGCTTTTTTTGGAAGGTGAAACTATGATGAATTCAATCCAGACAGCCCAGCTGCAGTTTTGGAGGGAGCTGGGTGTCTCAAGCAAGGTTTTCCCTGCACTCCTCTGGACTTGATGGGATCAAATGATTCTGCCCGCTGCCGAGTAGGTGCTAATTTTCCACTTAAAGAAAGAAAATCAGAAGAAATCAATTTAAATCACTTGCCTTTAAATCACTTGACTTAAACCTTTTGAGTCCTGATGCTCATGGCTCTCCCCTATATCTTATCACCTCCTAAGGGAGGATGAAAAAAATGCAGAGCAAGCTGTTGGTGATAATTTTCTTAAAATTAGTAAGAAGAATACTCATTCCACCAAAGCTGATGCTGAAGTTAAAGGTTTCGGTGCCAGAGGCAGTTTCTTTGCCAGCACAAAAATCACCGTTGCTGTAAATTATTATCTTGGGTGGTATTATATTTGCTTTTCTAAAGTATTTTTAATTCCTGTCTGATAGGTGTATCCCCATTTGCAAGATTTGGGTGATAAAACTCTCGTATTTGTCTACTGGAATAACAGCAGCAGGAACATCCTGGTAGCGAGATCTGAAACCCTCTGCCAAATTCTAAATATATTTTGTTTTTATGGCACAAGCGGCAAAGCCGTGTCTTTATTATGTTGCCGAGCATAGGCAAAGTCTCTTCTCAGAGTTCAGAGTTTAATACCGATGGGGGGAGGACGGGATTGGAGTGCAAATTGCTGGTCCAAAGGTTACCTGAGATGTTTGTGGTTGGGGCGGGTGGGTTTTTTGGGGGAGTTTTTTGGAATGTGTAGATAGATTTCGGCATTTCAGTGTACGCACCAACCCTGCTTGTAACACCCGAGCGACGTGAGCCCGAGTGCGCTCGAAACTTGATGTCTTGCTCTGGTTTAGGGAGCTCAGGATTAATTGGTGATGGGGAAAAGGGATGAACACTAAAAATAGGGTTTGAGCTTCACTGCTAGATCAAAACTAAACATCACTGTTATTTTTGATGTATTTAAGAAGACTTTTTGCTGCTCCCAAGCCCCCAGTGTGATCCTTTCCTACTGAATTGGGGTGTAATTAGCATTAATTCAGGAGGATAAAGAGTGAAAAGGGGGAAAATAAGATTTATTATGCTGTTGCTAGCAGAATTGAAGATCTGAACTGGTAAACTAAGACATCTCTGAACACAAGGACGACAGAGCAGGGTCTGTTTGTAGAATAAAGGTAGCGAAGAGCCTTTTACTGCTTCTCCTTGCCTGCATTTAGGGCTGGACGCTGTCCTGGACAGAAGAATTCCCTGTAAAAACCATATCAGGTTACAAGAAAAACAAGATTGCCGCTTATTCCTGCCGTTGAGTCGGAGATGACATATTTACAGATGGGACTGACCTTGTGCCTGTTGACGGATGTTTGTTTGCAGAGCTGCTGATCACTTTTCTAGTCCGAGGGGAAAATTCCAACTGTTCGCAGAGCCCAAGGAGTAAAAGGTGAATTTTCAGAGCACTTTGGTGTCCTCTTGACACCCTTTTTAAGGTACGAGCAGCAGAGAGGGATAATCGTTACTAGGCAGGGTGTTTGGAGTGTTTTTTTGGGGGATATCTTCTTTTTTAGAGCTGTGCAACTGCATAAGCGTTGGTAAAATAGGTCTTTGCTTAACAGATACTATTCTTAACGGGACCCAGAATGACTTCTAGGTCTTAGATGTGATCTAATGTTGTCCTCCTCTGAGCCTAGCAGCTTTGCTTTGAACTGGTTTAACTGTCCTGCCGGTTTTAATACATTTTTTCCTATGGCTCAGGACACATTTAACCAGTTAAGGGCACTGCATTTTTCACATTTTAAAGACGTTTTTGTTTTGCCTTCTCTTTTTTTTATTGGCTATTTTTTGGTCTGACCTTGGCTTGTCCTTTCTTACCTCAGCTTCCAGTTAAGTTTCTCCGGGAAAGGCAGCTATTCGGGAGCCCTGTGTTCTTGCAGACTATTGATAGCACCTGAAAAATGCAATGCTGAGCAGTTGTGATCTCTCGGTATCTACAGACGTGGGCTGAAGAGGAACGTGAATTCAGCTAGAGCTGCAGGGCAAAGCATAGTTGTTATTGCAAGGCTGACACTAAAAGGTTTGGAGCCCAAAATGTGCTTCTAAAAAAGCCTAGCCTAAAGGTGAGATTATTTTAGACTCGGCATTTGAACATAGGATCATAATCCTTACGGTCAACCTGACTTTTTTAGAAGGAAATTGTCTTTTAGATGTGTATTTTAAGCCTGGATATTGATAAAATATGCTGAGGCATCCTTCAAGAGCTTAGGTTCAACTGTTTTCTCTTAAAACTAAGCTCAAGGAGTCAATCGCTCTCTGTGGATTAATGATTTATTAGGAGACTCAAGGTAGGAATGCACGGAAGCTTGTAGCAGAGGAAGATCCATCTGGTTACACCTGTCTTCAGTGCACTTGAAAAATAGGGTAGGAAAAGGGGCGAATGATCTTGCTGATCGCAAAAAAACCACCAGAAAAGAGCTGAGGAGCAACTTTTTAATGGTAGAGAGATGATGAACAGGCATGGACTTCAACTTTTAAGTCCCTAGTAAAGACTGGGGTCTTTAATGATTTTGAAAAATAAGTGTTCCAGAGTGTGTTTTGGAATTGTGGAGGACAGATTTTTGAAAGGTTGCTCTCTTTCTTTACTGGAGATGGCGTGGTAGGTGTTTGATGTGCTCCTGTTTGCCACTTCTCCTTCTCTCTCCTTATCTCTTGTCACCAGGATGGAGGTGGCCTTTCTCACCTGCTGGGTGGCTCTTCAGAAGCCCATTCATTGACTTGTTCCATGTCACTAAGAAATTGCTTTATGAACCCCAAACTGCCTTGATATTCCACCATGGAATATTCTCGGTTTTTGTTCGGGCGGTTAGAATATCAGACTGGTCCTTGGAGGGGGTGCTGTGGTCGAACCAAGACCTGCAGAACCTGAGCTTGAGATATTGGGGAGGTTTCTGATGTTCTTCAGCACAGTTAGTGTGAGCTCGGGGCTTTTGCCACGTGATGTCCGAGTTGTCTGACCTCACCTATGAGCTAATTTAGGCTGAAATGAGTAATTTACTCCGTGGTAAGAATTAGCAGGAACATCTCAGGGCCAAGTAATCTTCTTTTCCTGCAACTCTGAGCATACCCAGGAGGACGTGTCCTTCCCCACCTCACTGGAGAAAGCTTATTTTATTGTTGGCAACAGTGATTTACAAGTGAGTTTGGGTTGCTCGTTAGCCTGACGATTTTCTAAAAATCCCTGTTTAATTTGCAAGGACCTTGGAGCTGTCTGCAGCCCCAGGTCTCCTCTAACAGCATGCTTGTGCTTGGGGCACGCTGACCCTGAAGTGGATCACTGAGTTTTCTTCTCCACTGAGTTGCTCACTCCCATTTTAATTTAAGTGGGAGTAGAAACATGCTCTCCATGTTACACCGCCCGACTTGTCCGGGCGTTAGTCACGCTACCAGCACCGCAGCTTCTTGCTGCATGAAATGTCTTCCCTCCTGGATAAATGTTGAGGTTGGTGTTGATTGCTCTGGCTATAAACTCTTGAATTAATTTTTACATGGTTTATAAAAATGTGGTGGCTTCATATGCTCAACTCTGTTGAGAATCATTGGTAGCAAATTATCAATTAATGGATTAAAAGTTGGCTTTTCTGGCTGCAGCCTCGTGCTAAAGATAGCTTCTGGTTGTGGGTGAGCGCACCGAGGGAGGGAAGGAGGAGAAAGTCCCACTCCTAACAGCTCCATATCAGACTTGTTCTAATAACAGAACTAGCAGCTGCTAATACTTTCTAAACTTGTGATTTTTCAGGTCTCTCAAGGCGCTCTCTGCAATTAAGAGAAAGGAAATGGCTAATTTCTGGGATTGGTTAGACTGAGAGTCTCTTGACCAGACAGAAATTTGAATATAAAACCACCTCTCTGCCCTTTTGATGCAATACTTCTAGAGTATTTGCATCTGCTTTTCCTTTCGAAGCTTTGTTTTACCTTCTTAATCCTTGAAAGTAAAGAGTTGACATTGTAGTTAGGTCATTTTGGACTCTGAGCCTCATACTGGGAGTCCAGACCGTGTTTTCAAGGTGCAGCATGACTGTACACAGGATAAAATAACCTGTTTGGGGAGTGCACGAGTAGTCGAGTTGCTTTCAGGTGTCTTTGAAAGACCCTGTGGCCAAGTTCTGGGTTGAAGCTCATTGCTGACATTGGGCATTGCTGGTGTAAGTGCCCTTAAAATACAAACACGTTGTGGGACTCCCGGTGCACTGAGCTGCTCGGAGTAGACCGAGGCTTGATGTTTGAGATGTGTTGGCTTTGCTTTTTAATTGTGTTGTCTGCTCGTTCATCAGAAATTTTTCAAGATATATTTGTGACTTCCACTTTGTGGTCGGGACTCAAGTGCTTTGAAGATCCCAGACTGATTGCCTGGGGCCCTGAATTGATGTTAGATAAACTTTTGCTATTTTCTGAGCCCTTTGGTAGCAGCAATATTAAAACAAATTCAAGAACGAGGGTGCTTGGAGGGAGGTGGGGTCTGATTTGGCTTTGGGGAGGATGGTTCTTGGGGCACAAACCCTTCTCAGATACAAACTGCTTAATTCTGAAGGTAAAACCTCGTCAACCCGCAGCTCCTCGCCACAAAAACACCTTGTGACTTTCTCCCATCCCTGTGGCTTAATTGCACTTTGCATCTGTGGATCTCTGTAGCTGGATACTCAGCTTCTCTTACTGCTAATTAAAGGATTTGAGGCTAAATTGGTCTTGTTGGAAAACTCTTTCCAGGCTACAGAGCCCTAATACGTGCTTGCAGCGTGTAGCTGGTTGATGACCTGAATTATATCTCATACCTAGCATGTTTAAGCAGTTTACTCTCTTAAATTGATGTTATTAATTTTAAATTATGCTTCTGCTGGACAGGATGGGGTGAAGTTTGTTCTGTTTGCCTCAAGTATGAGAAATTTAGTCTCTGCTTTTGCAAAAACTTCAAGTATCTGTATATACCTTGCTGGAAGAGTGGGGAAAATCTGATACCGGGGCTAGGTCATGCACACATTCAAATGGGAATTCACCTGTGGAGGAAACTACGGAGTACTAAAATCAGGAGAAATTTAAGCAAAGTAGTTTCTGAAAATGTATTTTACGTGATGTTTCCCACTTATTTAAAATGGAATTCTTGGCTTCATATATTGGATTTGCCTTGTATGGCATACTGGATGTCTGTATTTGGCTGACGTGGATGAAAATACCTGTTGTTTCACCTATAATGACCTACTACATTGCCTATATAACCAAAACCATTGATTTTTGAGTAGGTTCTGCTGGGTTTAACAACAGTTTTAATTTCACCATTGACTCTGGTTGTGGGCTATCCCTTATCTGTGTCCTCCCCTCCCTTAAATACCAGAAGTCCTCCACTCCGGAAGCAAAGGAGTTTGAGCAAATAACATGGTCACATTTGTCCTCGTTTCCTGTTGGTTATGTTAAAATAGCTGATTTTTCTCTATGTTTTCTTGCTTTAAAATCAGAGCATCTTTTGCAGAGGTATTACGGTTCTCCTGCTGTAGAAAATTGCGGTTTTTACCCTCAAATGAAAAGGCTGCATGGTTTTTGGGGCTAGCACTGGAGTATTGCCTTGAGTGCAACTGGGTTTTTTTGGGCAGCTATTCAATATTATACAGGTCTGAGTATTATAGAACAGAAATTACGGGCACAATTTGGTGCACGTTTACTCCTCTTTAGGCTTCATTGAGGCAGGGATTTGTTTAAATGCCTAAAAAGTGCTTAGTGCTGGTGTTTGATGAAGGCCTGTGAATGCAGGAGTCGTCTTGAGAACTAGGGTAAGGAGGAGGAAGACCTTTTCTGGTATTCAAAACACCAGTACCTCCCTATTTTATTTTATTATCTGCTGTTTTGCTTGCTCTTCCTAGGAAAAGCCTTAGCCTCAGCCCGGGTTGCCTGTGCAGCCCTTCCTAAGCAATATCCAACGTACGGACTCGGACTTTGGATCGTCAAAATAACGTTCCTTGGATTGCATCCGGGTCTGTGGCCACAGTTGGATTGGATGCTGGTGTGGAAATTGAGATATCCGGGTGAATCAGGTATTGAAAGTGCTTGGGTTTTGTTTCTCTGACCACAAAACAACATGAGAGCGGCTCTCCTGGACTGCGATGGCAATGTTTTTAGTTAAATCCTCTGTGTTTCCTTCTGCGTTGCTTCTCTGGTTGGTGTTTACAGGGTTTATGAAAGCAAATGGAGAGATAAGGCTGCTTTTCAAGTTGTGCAATCAGATGGCGCCTGCGCACGCTTGTATCTTTATTGGTGCAGTGGCTGGTTTTGGTACAGAACAGCCTGGTCGTGGAGTAAAAAAAGGAGCAAAAAGTGGTATATTGAGCAAAAATGCGTTTTATTTTCTTTGAAGTCAACTCTTCTCGTTCAGTCAGTATCCGGGACCAATTCAGCAGTGACTCTAAGAATAAACTGTCTCGTACTAAAGCTTTCAGATTCAATTCCTGGATCAAATTCAGTATTTTCTTTTCCTTTGTGGTGTTGGGAAGCGTCGCTCCGTTGTCACTTCTCATTTGAGTGTCAAACTTGGGGTGTTATTAAAGGAGCGCCGAAGTCGAAATACTTTTGAAGGACTTTCAACATAAACCACAACTATTAAAGGGAGGGGAGGGGGAATGGCTACATGTGAGAAGTTGGGAAGTATTAATTAATAGAAAAATCTGTTTTGGAAGTGTCTGAGCCTCCAGAGCGAGGCTCGTTAGGTGGATGAATTAATTCACATCTGGAGGGCTGAGATAATCCGGGTGCCAGCAGCGAGTCTCTGAAGATAAAGCACATGGCTGCAAGCTGAGAAAATGTATAGGGGAGCTATGTATGTATACATGAAACTGAAATTCAGCTTTCCACTGTGTTATGGCAGAGCTGCACAGGCTGTCGTGGCTCTTAGGAAATCAGAGGGTGCTTGCCAGAAGAAATCGATGACCGCTGGGCTACGTGGTGCTTCCTGGAGCGGTTTTCTGTGCTCGCACAAGGATTTGGAGCTGACATGACCTTGGAATTTATTTTGTTACAATTATCACAAATCAAGATGCGTGTTTCCTGGACATGTATGACTGTTCTCTGTTTTGGGTGGGTTTTCCCCGTCCGGTTTGCTGGGAAACTGGGGTTTTAATACTAATTTATATGCACTTTGAAATCCTAGCAGGGGATCTTGCTGGTAGAGCATTGCTTGTGTGTTAGCGGTGGCTTGGGGTGAGCAAAATCCAACTGCAGCACCTGGAAAATATTTTGTGACTGTTTTCAGCTGAATTGTGTTTTTGTCCCAGAGCTGGACAAACCCCACAGAGCACAACTTTTGTTTGCTCCAACAGCCTTCATGGAGATAAGATTTCCCAGGCAAAATAAGCATTTTTGGCAACCTGTCTGCTCTTGGTGTCGATTTTTTTTTTTTGGCAGGTGTGGAGTGGGGTGGCCTTGTGCATCAAGCCAGGACTGATCTGTCGTACGGTGGCAAGATGTTGAAGCCTGGGATGTCTCTTGGTGGTGACCTCCTGGCATTCACGGAGCATGTCTGTTAATGGCAATAGTAGTGAAACAGCAATGCTGACAGAATTGGGATGGGGGGGGGGGTGGGGGTTAAGTTTATAATCACTAAAAAGAACCAGAAGTGGCCAGAACAGACCATAAATTGTATCAGAAAATGTAGCTAGGCAGAAGCACACAGCACCACTGGGTGTTTCAAGCTTTTGGTGGATTTACCTGCCTGCAGGGAACTGCTAGGTCGTCTCTGAGAAGAAAAAGTGTTGTATTTAAAGAGCTCGTTTAGCCCAGGTGCAGGGTTTGGTACATGTTTTATCCTTCAGGCTGCTTTCGTGTCCACCTTCCTCCAGGGTGGGCTTTGTTAGGAAGCTGAACCAGCAGCAAACACTGAGTAAAGAGTGAGTATCAGCTTAACCTCTGAAAAAACAGCACTAAAATGTCAATTAAAACCTAGCAGTAATTGCTGTGGTGTGACAAAGCCCTGAGCAACCTGTTTGAACTTCTGAAGTCAGTCCTGCTGTGAGCAGGAGACCTCCAGACATCTCTTTCAGCCTTCGGTATTTCTCACCGGAGGGCAAGTGAGTCTTGCTTTGCCTTAGCTAAATTTTCCACGCCCGCTTGCTAGGGATAAGCTTAAAGTTAGTCAGAGCTGTTAATCTGGTCCTTTGGCCTCTCGAGTTTGAATTCTATGTGCTGAATTCCCTTGGCTGGAGGAAGAAGCGTCGCATCTCGCTTATCCCTTACAGTATGTCCTGCCCCTGAAAATGGAATTAAAGATTAGTTTTAAATACTTTGTTTATTGGCTCTGATATAAGGTGAGCTGGCTCTGGAAGTGTGATGGGTATTTCACAAGTGCAAGTGATGTTAAAAAGGCATTGGTTGTGGTTACGGTCATCCTCCTAGAGATCGTCTTTGCGGTAGAAGCTTAAATCTCGTGTTCAGTGCTTTTTTTAGTAATGTCTGTGAGGAGCCAGAGCGTGAACCATTGCTATTCTTGCTTTGGGGCTGTGGGTGGGTTTGAGACCTCTTGTAAGCTGCTAAGCCAGGCTTTGACATGCCTAAAGCTGGGCCGGAGTCCCAGGCATTGGGTTAAACCCGGGTCTTGCAACCAGCTTAAACAACTGGAAGGGACTTCCTGAGCTGGAAAGAGCTTTTTGAGGTTTGGGGAAAGAACACAAGGGAACAGACCTGTGCTTGTTGAAGCTCTCAAAAAGAGGTATATTGGGTTGGTTAGCTCTAATTAAATAACTTTTCTCAGAATATTTAAATTCCAAAGTGTGCACGCTTTGGATGATGGTCTGGACTGTTGTCTTGGATCCCTTCACCCGTCCGTATCTGCATTGCGATGCTTTTCATCGTTAAAGGTTCCTGGTTTTCTGACTCGTATATATTGTTTCCTGCAAATAAAAATAGAAATCTGGAGAACAAAAAGGCAAGGGATAAAAGTTAGCAATGTTTTTGGCTGTAATTATGAATTAACCTGTGTTTCTTTTCCTTACAGATCTTTCTTTCAATAGTAGCTTCAAAAATGAAGGTCAGAGGGTTCAGCTGGTGAAAAAGAACCGAACACCTTGAAGGGTCAACTCTGATTTCAGGTAATTATCCTGAATATTACTCCTATGCTGATAAGTGCATGATTTGTGGGGTGTAGCTCACTTCCAGCATTTGGGGGTGTCACCGGCGAGAAGGTGAATTAATTACAGCTGGGGATGAGCTGTACTTGCTGCCTTCGAGTGCTTTGAATTGAGTAAATCTCATACAAACTGCAGCGAATGTGGCCCTGGATTTGCTGGATTTACTGATAGGTGTTTGCTGGTGCGAGTAAAGAGCGTGTTACGTGAACCTTAAGCGTTGTTAAGGCTGGATCAAATTTGATTGTCCTGATACTTCATTAGATGCAGAATTTAAATCTGCTTTACCAAGGGAGCTGATTCCACCAGGGAAAATAAAAGGCAGAAACATCGGAGAGCTGAGGTGAGAGTGCAAGATCAGGGAGAAGCTTCACACACATGAAATAATTCAGGGTTTTCTGTATCTTGGTGTATTTCTCTGGTAATTAAGACTATCAGACACAAGGGTTTTTGCTGTCTTTCACGTACATGTACAGCTCTATCTCTCGTACCCCTCGGCCAACGCTTTGAGTGAGTCCTGGTGGTCTCCCCATGGTTGCCACCGAGTCCGAATTTGGCTACTTTCTGCTCAGTTGGGTGTTTTTGGGAGCCAGCTTCCATCTTGGATGCCCGTCAGGCAGCACTGGCAGAGCTGCCTTCTCCTGGGGGTTTTTCACCCACCTCAGGAAAACAGGACACAACTGTGATGTTTTTTTGGTGTCTTGACCCAGAACTTGCTCTTCTAAGTGTGTTTTCTTTCTGGTAGTTTGCCCTAAAAGGCTTGGTAATAAATTGGGAAAATCACCCCAAATACACAGCTATTGTTTTTTCATGGCTTCATCTTCAAAAGTATTTGGTTGGCTTTGTGACACCTGAATATTTTGGCAAGATAGGAGATTTATTATCTATAATAATAATAAATCTCCAAGGTGTGTATGGTTATAGGCAGCCCAGACATGAGTGATTGGTTTTCTGAAGTCTTGGGTGGGAAAGGCTGTATGTTAAATATCCAGCTGCTCTAGGAATGTCTTGACCTCAGAGAATTTCTTGTTAGTAGACAGCAAGAAGCAAAATTGGGGGGGGGAAAACCCTTCATCTTTCTAGGAAAAGAGCAGTTCTTGCAAGTATTAAGCTGGAGTAGAGAGTGGGCATCAAATCTTTTTTTTTTCTCAAACTGCAAGGGTGGACATAGCCTCACGCTCAGGTCACACCTATTGGATGCTTAAATTTGGCGCTGTAGTTTAAAACCGAGAGTAGAATGGGTAAAAAAAGGACACTTCTCTGACTTGGAATAGATAAACTTCTCTTCAACAACTTTTCTGAGTTGTGTAGTCACCTACACCCAGGTTCTACCATCTTCTTCATCCACCTTGGTGCGCCGGGTGCTCTGGGGATTGATGGAATTGAGTTTGGGATAACAATGTTGGGTGCCAGTGTCTTGAAATAGATAATTGGGGGAAGGCTCAGACTTGATAAGATACGAAGATAACCGACAGCCAGTTAGTTTAGACTTTACTCATGGGGCAGCTTTATTCATGGGTGAGACGTGCCGATGTGCGAATCCGTATCCTCTGGCACCGTCCGTCTGCCGTAATGGGAGCCGGTGGCAGTTCGGGATGTGCCAGCAGGTGAGGACGTGGTGTCAAGCTTGGACGGTGTCGTAGAGCAGTGGTGGGACCTTATGTTCACACCTCTAGATCTTGGAGTGTTAGACCAAGGGTCTGTCAGTTGGCGGTGGTGGGAATGTCTCCGTTGATCCCACTGGATGGGAACGCTTTAGGGTTGTGGTGGGTTGAACTTGGTTTGACACTTAGTGCCCACCCAGCTGCTTGTTCCCCCTCCTCAACTGAATGGGGTGGGGGTGGAGAAAAAATAGGATGAAAGGCTCGTGGGTTGAGCTAAGGACAGGGAGATCACTCCGCAGTTACTGTCACAGGCAAAACAGATTCAACTTGGGGAAATAAATTTGTTGCTAATCAAAGGTCAGAGTAGGATAATGAGAAATAAAACTAAATCTTAAAACACCTTCCCCGCACCTCTCCCTTCTTCCCAGGCTCAACTTTACTCCCAATTTCTCTACCTCCTCCCCCCCACAGCGGCACAGAGGGACAGGAAACGGGCACTGGGGTCATCACACATTGTCTCTGCTGCTCTTTCATCCTCACCCTCTTCCTCTTCTCCAGCATGGGGTCCCTCCCATGTGAGACAGTCTTCCACAAAGTTCTCCAACGTGGGTCCTTCCCACAGGCTGCAGTTCTTTACAAACTGCTCCAGCGTGGGTCCCCCACAGGGTCACAGCTTCCTTCAGGGCACATACACCTGCTCTGTGGGTCTTCTCTGTGCATTGGGTCCTCCGTGGGCTGCCAGACGGGTGACCTGCTCCACCATGATTCCACTGTGGACCTCCACGGGCCACAGAGTGGACGACCTCCTCCTCCACCGTGGACCTCGCAGGTGAGGACAAGGTCCCAAGCTTGCAGGAGGTTGGGTCGACGATGCACTTAGATGGTGTTATAGAGCAGTGGTGGGACCTTAAATTCACACCTCTAGGTCTTAGACAGAGGACCTGTCACTCAGTGCTGGAGGCATCTCTGTTGATCCCCCTGTTTAGGGTTAAGGTGGTGATTCTTCATCCCTTAAGTCTAGCTTAACATTTGATAGTGAGTAGTTCTGGTATAAATCACCCTTTACAAATCTCTTTTGGTTTCTGGGATCATTCATTTTTTCAGCAGAAATGGATCTTGCCCAGAGTTATCTTGGAAGCTGCATGTGGGTGCAAAGAGGATCTATTTGAGTTGTAAACTAAAATACATAACTGTGCTGAGCCAGGGACGAAAGCCGATAAAATATTCACTGAGAATTTTCTGTGACTCAAAAACTGCCTTAAAACTGGGAGGCTGAACCAAACACAAGCTACTTGAAATTTCAAGTAACTTACGTGCCAGCTTATACACCCGTTGTCCTTGAACATCTGCAGAAAAATGATGTATAAAACCCTAACACTGCATAAAACCACCTCTGGGTGTCTCCTGCTGCTTAATATGTCCAGCCTAACTTTCTAATCAATACGTTTGTAATCATACTGTAAGATAGTAATCAATAAAAATTAATTACTCTCTGCTCTTTGAAATATGGCAAAATCTTTACAGTGTAGGTGGTTTCTGTGGCAGGGACTTGTTTGCTGTTAAGCAGGTGGGAGTTGTAGTGCAAAAACACATGGGGCTATGGCTATTTAAGCTCTTAGATCAGGTGTAAAGCTGCTCAGATTCCACTTCAGTGTTATCTTTTTTCCTTCAAGCCATAGAAAAATGAGCCTAGAAATAGCTGCTCCCCCCCAAAATAGTGGGAACAACAAAATAAAGGGATTTTTTTTCTTGCTGTCCTAGCTGTGTAGACATCCTGAAAAGCAAAGAAGCCCCATGGTTTAGGGCACAAGAATAAATAAAAACTCTTCTGCTGTGGAAACCTGCTGTATTTAGAGCACAGAGCGGACTGAAGCAATCACAGAATTCAGCGTTTGACTCCCAAACGTATCCCCTGGGGCACGAAATTTTGCACCAGTGGAGCAAAAATGAGCTGGGAAGTGCTGGGATAACATCCGCACGGATTTGGGGGGTGAGGGGAAAGCCATCACAGGTAGCTGCAGAGGTCAGCGTCCCCGTCAGCACGGGAGCGAGGATTAGGGATGCTGATAACTGCCGCTGGCAGCGTGAGGGTTGGACCGGATCCAGACGATGCTGTCTGGCCAGTGGCGTGAATGCTGGCGCTCCCCAGCTGCCGAAATCGGTCAGATGGAAAAGTAAATCCCCTTTGCGTTTCCCCACTGACACAGATTGTGCCGTTAAAACGAAGCAGTGAATGCGAATTAACGACAAGCAGGTTTTTCTTTAGAGCCGAGGGGCAGTCGGACTATGAAGGGTCGCAACAGATACCAAATAGCCACCACAAGCTGCGAAGTGAGGATTTCGCAGTCTCCTTTCTGCCAGAAACGGTTAAAAGATGAAGTAGAAATCCAAATGCAAATTGCTCAGAGGTGGGAAGTGATGCTGTGGGGTAAGGGTTGCAAATTCTCTTCCTCTGCATGGAAATAAATTCACTTACAGCAGCAGCAAAGTAATTCCTGCGCTGGAAACTGCACCAGCAGGTCAGGTAGGGATAAAGAAATATAAAGTGCGAAGCTGAGCAGTTGCACGACTGGTCTGAGGGAGTTTCTATAAGAACCTGGTGAGAATGTGGTCACACTACAGAGCAGCTCAAGCTTTTGACCTCGGATTTCATGGGGTGAATCGTCCCGTTTCTTGCAGAAATTGCTGCTAACAGCGATAGCATTGAGGTCTGCAGGGTCGCTGTGTCCCACAGAACTTGTGGAAGGGTTCGTGGTAGGCGTCCAACAATTCAGCCTTCGGATCTCGTGTGGTATCTTAGAGATAGTTTAGTTTTTAGATATTCTGTATCCTATCTTGGAATTCTTGTGCTGTTTCATTAAATGGTTTCAAGAAGAAATAGCTCTGGAACTGTGAGGGAACGGAGAGCCGGAGCCGTGTGGCCACAGCAGAGTGGAAGGAGGAAAAGAAAAAAAGGCAAACATAAAGTTTACGTATTTATTAATTGGTATTTAAACAACAGCACCTATTTCTATACCTTAATATGTAAAGAGAGGTACCGAGATGGGATTTCTTTCTCTTCTTTTATATACCAAAGTCTGTAACTTGGGACGTCTCTTTTCAGGTGAATCACGCTAAAAAACCCAACCACACTAGCTGTGGATATCTGATTTGGGGTAAAATACTTCTCCTTGTCCTAAATCTGGTCTGTGGTCAGGTTTGGATGGAGACACTATCCTGTGGATTTGATTAATCCACTGCAGCATCCAGCGTGTTTTAATGTCACCGTAGATGTTTCTGAAGTGGCCACTCCTGTGTTGCGAGTATCTAGCTGGAGAAAAGGATCTTCCTTACCCTTGTGTTTGGGAATTTGGGGGCTAAATGTCTTGGATAAATCAATCTGATTTAACTCAGTGGTGTGTAAGATGGATACAGAAGAGGTCTGGACTGCTTGAAAATCCACAGCGCTACAGAAGCACTCCTCAATGCCTTTTTTTTTCTTTTTTTTTTTTTTTTTTTTAAGTCCCCAGCTTGGTCCAGCATCTCACAGAAAATGAATCCATCTGCACTACAACACCCACCGGCTTTATTTTCCCCCAAAATAACAGCAGTAATGGGGGAGAGGGAGCAAATAGCTGATAAGAAGTTATCCTTGGTCTTGGTTATGCTCTCCACGTGAGCATTGTGGACTAAGGTCAAACTCTGCACCCTCCTCATTTGGTTTTTCCAATCCATTCCTAAATGCTATTAACGATGCTGGATGGAAATGAGTTTCCCATTCAGTCTCTAATAAAAGATATTTTGGATGGTGTGGTTCTTCCCTGTGGCCACGTGCAGGTAATTTCTGCTGACTGATGATGCTTTGTGTGTCCTGCAGCCTGGACTTTGAAAACACAGAGATAAAACAGATCGAAACCTGGATTATGGGAACAGCCGCCACCTTGGGATCTATCCACGGCATTATCCTCGTTTCATGCTTAAAGTGATGCTGCCAGGCTTTACCAAAGATAGCTTGCTGAGAGTTGTTAGTGGAGGCCACAGGATTAAGTCGTTTAATAAAAAAAAAAAAATTAATTTTTTATTAAAAGGATAACTCCTTTTTCCTTTATCCTATTAAAAATTGTTTTCCAGTACAGACAACACACTGTCACTGCCTTATTTTCCAACTAAATAATCCCTGTTGCTCGTGTGTAAATACATTGATATCAAAAAACCTTCCCTGCTTTGGGTCTTTCCAACTTTCCCTTCATTACACCACCATCATTGCCTGTGTGGAAGCAGTAATTCTTAATTCTGGGTGATCCTGGAGGAATCCAGTCCCTGTTTCCATGTGTTAATGGGGTTAATTAGCATCTCCTTAAAGCATAATAGGGACTCAACGGGAAAAGAGGCACGTGCCAGCCTAATCCATCTCCAGGAATGTTTTATGAGGCTTCTTTATAGTGTGTATACAGGTCTTTGTTGCTGTCAGCCTGGGACAGACAGACCAACAATCCCTTTGCTTTGTCTTTCTCTCCGGGAGGTTTCCCAGCCCGCTCCCTCAGAAAAGGAGGATGCGCTGACCTCTTGCTGGTTTATCCCCCGGGATTTTTGAGTGTAGGTCGCTGGTAGTGCACGGGAGGCAAAGCTGCTCTTCCCGGGATGCTCGTGGTTGCGACACGTTATCCTCATGCCGCAGTTGAGCAGCACCATCAGCCGCTGAGTTTTGGGGACGAGGAAAATACGTTTCATCCACCCTGTGGGAATTTGGGGTGGGAATTTTCCCCTCGCCTCGGTTTTCTGGCTCAGGTTGTGGCTTTGAGGTGTGCCTGCTGAAATCAAGGACAGTGGGTACTTGTACAAAGGAGAGGAGGAGAGAGAAACTTTTTGAGTTGGGTTTTAAACTGATACCAAGCAGGCCTTGAGGAGCAAATACTACTCTTCAATCCTCTCCCATATTCATCGTGCTATATGTACACAAACAAAAATAATGCTAATAACACGGGACCTGGAAGCAGCCTGCTTCTTGGGCATTTTCAGATGCAGCTTTCAGTGGCAAGGTGGTTTTGTTAGAAAACTATTCCCACAGGGAGGGGCATGTGCTGGGCTGGACGCCGGGAAGGCTCCGAGTGGAATTTTAACATCAGCTGAACATCCACATCTCGGGTTAGGAGGAAGTCACTGCGTTTTGCCAGCAGCGGTCACCGGAGGCATCAACTGAAACAGGCTAAAACATAGTTAATTAAATCTTAAACTAAGAATTTGGGGGTTAGGAAGCGTTTGATGTGCTGTTAGCCGTTAACATCACCTCTCTCCCTTCCCTTTTGTCTGTTTAAGGCATGGGATGGTCGCTGCATGTGTTGATCCCTGTCTCCTGGCTCAGCAGGGTCAGAATTAAAGGGAGTGCTGGCCACCACAAATTTGCTAGTTATTCTTTTCAGCTGCTGGATTTTCCAGCCTAGCTGCTGTTTCTAGGCTATTTGTAGATAATATATTCTGGGGTGGGATCTGTAATGATGCAATTTAACCATGAATTTCAGGTTTACGTTTCATAGCTCTGCACTTTTCCTGCAATAATACCCTTGTCTTGGATTTTGGGGCTTGGATTTGCCTTTCCAAACCAAATTCCAGTTTTTCCCTCCTCCTGCACACCTGCAGAAGAAACCCACGGCTTTGTTTTTGCTTTAAAATGCCACTTTTGCATGCTGCAAGGGGTTGAAAAGTTGACTTCAGGCTGCGCTGAGAGTGAATCAGCACTTTGGGATGAGTGTACCACAGGGGAAGACTGTGAAGAACGAGAGATTTACCGGAGGGAGACGTTCAGTCCAAGACCAGAGGATGATGTAGATCCTATTTGGTTTGTACTTAAGTGATAGCTTCCTGATAACCCCCAGGAGCAGATCATCTCACTCCGGAGCACAAATAAGTGCAGATTGCTTCATTTTTAGTACTTTCTTGGGCGTGATGCTTTTTCAGGTAAATTTTTATAAGCCAATTTTGCTTCTTACCCGCTGAATCGTACTGATGTTGGAGTGGAGTACATGTGCACACCTAGTTAGCTGGTTAGCATGGAGAGCAGAGCAGCGGTGATGTGGTCCAGTTATCAGAGCAGAAACGGGGTTTAGGATTAAATTCAGTCGATAATCCATACTCACGCCTGCCCCAGCATCGCCTCTCATGTGCTGTGGTCCAAGGAGACCATACTGGTTTCGTTTTGCTGCTTTGGGGCATCTTAAACCTCGTGTGTCTTCTAAAAGTGGGATTTAAGTATTTCTGTTTTCTTGAAATTAGAGTAAAGTTGCTGTGGATGGGTCTGGCACTGCAAATATTGCTGTAACCTGCGTCCGGCTCTCTGTGTGATAGAAATAGTTGGTTTTAACATCCTTAGTTAAACGTCACCAAATCAAAATCACCAATTCAAAATCAAAGAAAATCCGTTTTCCGCTTCAACAGCTCACCTTCCAGGCACTATCCAGGATGGGCAGATAACCTGAAAGTAACTCGTTTACAAAAAACAATTTATTACTTGATAACGCTCATTTCTCAGGGGCTTTTTTAAAGATTAATTTCTTAATCTTTTTGTTTAGGCTGAGGCAAGAGAGGAGGAGCATTCAGAGTGGCTTCTTGCAAATGCAGCCGCTCTCATGTTCAGATCTCAGAACATCTTTCTCAGTCACTTCTCTAAGGTGGGTGGTAGAGACATCTCCAGCTTTTCCCCTGTTAGATGGGATACATCCCTGATGAAGTGAATCCTCGATGGAGTTTTGAGCTCTGCTCACACGGAACTGCCTCTTATTTCAGTCTCAAACATCTGCCTGTTTAAGCCAGCCTAAAATAATCCATCTGCCCAAATAAAACCCAGCATTTTCTTGTGCTTACCACCCTCTACGAGTCATTAGGAGATAATTTTGTCCCCTCCTAGGATATTTTTCGGAGGCTGGTGCTGTGACAGCCCGCTGTGTGTTCCTGGTTATTAATTTCTCCCGCTTTTCAACTGGAAAATATTGCTGCTTTTATTTTTACGCAAGCATTCATGCCTGCTGCTATCCCAAACCGAACGTACCCATGATCCCTCCTTCCATCACCATCCTCCAGCCTCCGGCTACCCATCTTCAGGCTTTGCCTGTGTCTCTGCTCTTCCAGCAGCACTTCCTTTTTCCCTCCGTAGAGCGAAGGCTTTCTCTGCTTTCTGCTTCCCAACTGCTGCCTTGCACTCAGCAAAGCCATCAGATTTATTCTTTTGTGATTCCTCTGCCTGGTGAGACTAGTCCCCACCTTGGGTGTCCTCTAGAGCTAACCTCCTCTTCCGGACCCACAGCTGTGTTCCCTTTTATCCCATCAATACAGTGAATTTTCCAGACCCATTTTTCCATATTTTTCCCCCAGTATCGTCTCTGCTTCCCTCCATCCCCATCTCCCCCAGCTCAGCTTTAGGGTAGAAGAAGGAGAGGTCTTTCTTGCAGGTCTTGGGTTTCTCCTAGCCTGGCAGTTCCCTCTGCCGGCTCCTGCGCTGCATTACAGCCCTTTCCCTTCCCGCCTCTTCCCTGGGGGGAAAAAAAAACAACAGGATTTTTTTTGGCCGGCAGAATTAAAATCGTGGATCCGGCCAAGCGCAGGGAGTGCAGTCCCGGTGAATCTGAGCCTCTCTATGCTAAATAGCATCCCAGTGAGGTCTGTCCTCCCCCATCTCACTTATACCTTTGCCTAATAAAGTGCCTAAACATTAATCACAGTAATCTAGTAAGCATTTTTCCTGATTTTCCCATGTTGCTGTGAATCAGCATATTGTCTTCAGCCAAATGAGAAAGTACGGAATGGGGCACGTCAGTCTGGCTCTTATCAGTAAGGTTAATGACGGTGTTCTGGTCACCAAATCTTGAGATGGTGCTATATGTGGGTTTTCTTAATCTACAGATTAATTACTTTCCTGCTATTAATTTATTTATAGATTTAGGTGGTGCTATGTTTGGGTTTTCTTAAGCCTAAGAAAGTAAGAAAACCCGAAGGTAGCGCTAGCTGTAGCACAACCTATAACACAGATTAGATTTCTATTCTAATACAGGTTAGATTTCTAATCTATAATAGAGATTAGATTAAGCAAACCTGAACGTAGCACTATCTATAGCACAATCTATAATACAGATTAGATTTCTAATCTAATACAGATTAGATTTCTAATCTATGGTATATAGATATATTCTTTCTGAATACCCCCAAGCAATTCTAGTCTACAATATAGATTAGATTAAGAAAACCCAAACATAGCACTTTCTTCATAGAGAAGGAAAGCCCTAATGTAGCATCTACAGCACAATCTGTAATACAGATTAGATTTATAGATTATACCTTCCTGTACGGTAAAATCTAGGCTTCTGTTCATCCTGCAGCTCTTCTTTCTGATTTTGCTGCTGATTTTTAACCACAGGGGACACACAGGTCTATCAGACCCCATTTCTTTGAACTCCCCAATGTTTGTCTTCCGTGTCAGAGAAGATTCTCTGTACCGATAATTTTATTTTTTTCCTGGGAAGATCCCAAGCATGCACGCAGCATTGATTTCCGTATTTCTGGTGAGAGATGAGGCTGGCAATGAGCTGGGGCGATGCTGCTGGGGTGAGACCGCACTCACTTTTAGGTGACGTCAGGCTGAGAACGCTTGGCCCGTCGAGCTGGGCCAAGCAACTGTTCAAAATTGAAGTTTTCTGATTTTTTTCTGATATTTTGGTACACACTGATAATGTGAGAAGGGAGCCATGACGTAACTGGGGAGAGAGTCAAAGCACCCTTTTATTGGGGGAGAGAGAAGTGTGGTGTCAATTGGTGTATTTTCAGCTAATCCCTTCAAAAAAAGTCACTAGAATTTGAAAACGCAAGAGGAGGCTGGCAGGATCCCTCCAAAGGAGCAAGGAGACTGTGAAAAAGATGCGTGATAAATTAAAGAAGTGATAAATAAGATACATGAAGAGAGTGAATCTGATATAATCCTTAGCTGCCTGGATGGGTGGTTAGAGCCTTGGCTTTTAGGTGGAAGGGGAAGAAATTAAACCAATGATGAAATATTTTCCCTTCTCTTTAAAAAAAAAACAAACAACTCCTTGGCTTCCTCTTACGGCTGGCTCTGGGAGAGCTATTGTATTAAGAGGGGGAGAAGAAGGAAATCAATTGGTCGCAGTCCTTGAAATGCTGAATTTCAGGAAGACACTTGCCCTAAAAGTGGAATAATACCTGGGAAGAACTTAAATACCAGTGCTAGTTCCTCATTTTTTCGTAGGTGTCTCATGTTTGCAGGTGTCTGTAGACTTCTTTGCGTCACTGAACTATCGATGTACGTTTAAAAAGATAAAATTCTCTGGAGGTAGCCTTCATTTCTGATGCCTTGGGTTGATGCCTCAGATTAATTGCTTTGTTTGTTTCATCAGATACAGTATCTAAAGGCATTTGTGCCTGAAGCCACAGAAGATAGATGGACAAGCCAAGCAACTTCTGACTCTGCATCATTTTCTGGGGCAAAATTATATGGCAATGTATCCTACAAGGTAATGTAGCCCCTTGCAGTGAGTAAAGAGGATTCCTTTTGCTTGGCCACCGCTTAATAAGAACAGTTTATCATACAAGAGCTTCCCTTTAGTATGCAACCTAGAGGAATGAGCACCACCCCGAAGCAAAATACAAGGAATTTTGCAAGAGAGGGAAATCCAGATTGTCATGTTTTGAGTCAGATCTCCCCTGCAGAGAGTGGGCAGGCTACCCTGCTAATGGGGAAGAAAAGCAGGAGGAAAATGAAAGCTGGCAGTAGAGAGGTTTCACAGGACAGCTGAGCTAACAGCTCTCTGGAAGTGATACTCCAGTATCCACAGCTATAAAATCTCCCGTAAAATATCCTGAGTGAACGAAGGGAGTCTGCCGCAGCGATCTCACCGCTTGAGTGATGCTTCAACTCGCTTGGAGCCCTGAAAAGTCAAAACCCATAATCTAAAAACCAAAATCTGATGTTGCCCTGGTGTATTAGGCAGTCGGTGTTAGTTTTAGGCCAGTGAAAGCAACGGACCGCAGACTTTAAGCAGGGGTTTAAGACTGGCTGAGATTTTACAGGGACTTGGAAGCAGTTGAGGGACATAGCAGGTAAAATTGCATAGATGCTTCATTTCTCTGGCTCTTGGTCCCTTGCTGCGGTACATGCAGAGACATCTGCGCATCCAGACCATGACCAGAGACACGGGACTGCTCTATGGCATCAGCATAAAAACCCAAACCCATGGCCAGATGCTTGTTGTGAGCATATACGTACCTATATATACTTACATACTGGCTCAAGGCCGAGTATACGTGCAGAGGTTTGCTCCGCCGAGGTTAACACCTCAGCGCCCAGTGGAGTTTTTTCCAGATCACGCAGGGCTGGCAGTCCTAAACCAAATCAGTTCTGCCCCAGCTGAGAAGTTACTTGATAACCCCATGAGTGGAGAGATGGGAAACCTTTTCTTCCTCGCTTTCCCCCAGGTGTCACTCGAAACTGGTGAAGTAACAAGGCTCTTAATTCATCTTGCACGATATATAGTGGTCTTCTCTAATTAATAGCTGCATGTCTTAAGCTTAGTGTGTGCTACATGTGCTCAGTGTTAAATTAGATGAAGGACGCACGTCACGGAGGGTGTCTTTACATGAGGAAGGTCCCACATGCCCAGTGAGAGTGGGGATTCACCGCGTGATGGTGGTGAAGCTGCCAGTTCACGGCGGCTGGTCTTGGCTCGGTGATGACCCCTTCACGCAGCTGTAGCTTAAGAAGATGGATGGGCTGCGTGTGGTCTTTGGCGAGCTCTGAAGTAAGCCCTGGGAGAAGTCTGTAGGCTCAGCAGAAATGCCTTTTTTCACAAGTTTCTGGTTTTCAGAATGATATTTAAATTAGCCACCTAAAGATTACTTATCTAAATTATCTATGTAAATTATCTGCCTTAAGATTATCTACCTAGGTTATCTACTTCAAGATTATCTACTTAAATTATCTACCTAAAGTTTATCTACCTAGATGATGTACCTAAAGATCACCTACCTAAAGTTTATCTGCCTAGATTGTCTACCTAAATAAACTACCTAAAGTTATTATCTACCTAGATTATCTACCCAAATTAACTACCTAAAGATTATCTACCTAGATGATCTAGCTAAAGATTATCTACCTAAATTAACTACCTAAAGATACTATCTACCTAAATCATCTACCAAAAGCAGATAATATGGATTAAAGGTGGGTCTGTCCACTGCCTGGTTCAGCTGAAGCATTCCATGGAAGCTCAACGTCCACCTAAAAGACAGAGTTCGGCATTAAATTGGGGTGAGCTGACCCGTGGTGGTGGGGTGGGGACTACAGAAGAGCTGAAAGGAGATAAGTGTGTCACCCTGCACTCCTTCAGTTGGAGCTGAAAGTTGGCCGACACCAACTTAACTTCTCTTCCCGGTGTAGGCGAACCCAACCCTGGAGCTGAAGCTGGTACCTGCCGAGAGTGAGCAGCATTTTACTCATTAGAGCCTCGTTTTGAGGCAACGAAAGCTCTTTGTGGAGACCATTGGAGTACTCGTTGACCAGATTAGGAAAGAACAGGGATAAAACTCACGCTCGCTAAGGAGCGGAGAGGCAACGCTGACACCTGACATGGAAGAGACGGCAAATTGCCTCGGAATGTCCTTTCTTACCCTGGGATGCAGAATGCTGACATCATTTGTTGGGACAACACAACGCTGTCACTAAGTGAGCAGGGTGCAAGGTCTAGTTGCCCGAGCTAGTCTGGCGGAAGTGCGCCGGTTTATTTTTAAGCAGCGCCTTGTACCAAAAGCTGGGATTGAAGTGACCTCCTCTCCCTTCTCCTTGTTTTGCAGGGTGTCCGGTGAGGAATGCAATGGGATCAATAGCATGTCGGCGGAGAGCGGCCCTGGAACGAGACTGAGAAATTTGCCAGTAATGGGGGATGGACTAGAAACCACCCAAATGTCTACGACGCAGTCACAGGCTCAACCCCAACAAGGCAGTGCTGTAGGCGTTAATCCCCCTCCACCAGAGACTTCCAACCCCAACAAACCCAAGCGACAGACCAACCAGCTGCAGTATCTGCTCAAGGTGGTGCTGAAGACGCTATGGAAGCACCAGTTTGCGTGGCCTTTCCAGCAGCCCGTGGATGCCGTCAAGCTGAACCTCCCTGTAAGTAGAGGTCAAGAGACCAGGCGATGGTTCTCAGTGGAAGGAGCGAGACCGTGCGGGTCTGACACCTGCGTCTGCCCTTCTGAAATCACAGAATCCATCTTCAACGGTTGGACTCAATGATCTTAAGGGTCTTTTCCAACCTACATGATTGTATGATTCTGTGGTCTTTTAGAAAATACACATGTGAGGAGGAATTTCCAGTGGCTCAGCTACTTCTTTGCTCTGTACCACCTTCCTCTTCCTTTTGGGATGCAGATAAGAAGGTAGAAATAGTATTTCAGGAGTCAGGGAGGGTGCATCTGCAGTCCTTTGTCTCCCAGCTAAGCATCAAAACTTAATAAGCACCAAAACTTAATAAGCATTGAAGATTATTAAGCAAATCATCTGTTGAGTCGGGCTCAGCCTTACTGCTCCCCAAAGCCCAGCGTGCTTTTCTGCGCCTTGCTTAAACCCTTGCTTGATCTCCACTGCTTTATCAGCAGAGTCTTTTTTTGGAGATTAAAACACTCGGAGCTTTTCATGGAGCATCCGAGTACTCAAAACAGCCGCTGTGCCTCTTGTGCCTTGCGGCGCCATTGGTAACACACGAGGTATTTCCTAAGGGATGCCAATTTTAAGTTAATTTGCAGTAAGTCGAGGGGGTCCAGTGCACTGTTGGTTAAGTCTGCAGATGACACCAAGTTGGGTGGGAGTGTTGATCTGCTGGAGGGTAGGAAGGCTTTACAGAGGGATCTGGAGAGGCTGGATCGATGGGCCGAGGCCAGCAGTATGAGGTTCAACAAGGCTGAATGCTGGGTCCTGCACTTGGAAAGCTGCCCGGCGGAAAAGTACCTGGGGGTGTTGGTTGACAGCCGGCTGAATGTGAGCCAGCAGCGTGCCCGGGTGGTCAAGAAGGCCAATGGCTTCCTGGCTTGTGTCAGAAATCGTGTGGCCAGCAGGACTGGGGAAGCGATTGGCACCCTGTACTTGGCACGGGTGAAGCTGCACCTCGAATACTGTGTTCAGTTTTGGGCCCTTCACTACAAGAAAGACATTGATTGAGGTGCTGGAGCGTGTCCAAAGAAGAGCAACAAAGCTGGTCAAGGGTCTGGAGAACAAGGAGAAAGGTCTAGAGAACTTATGAGGAGCATCTGAGAGGACTGGGGTGCTTTAGCCTGGAGAAAAGGAAGCCGAGGGGAGACCTCCTCGCTCTCTACAGCTACCTGAAAGGAGATTGTGGCAAGGTGGGGGTCAGGCTCTTCTCCTAAGTGACGGGACAAGAGGAAACAGCCTCAAGGAGGTTTAGATGGGATATTGGGAACAATTTCTTCACCCAAAGGGTTGTCGAGCACTGGAACAGGCTGCCCAGGGAAGGGGTTGAGTCACCATCCCCAGAGGGATTTAAAAGACATGTAGACGTGGCACTTGGGGACACGGTTAGTGGTGGAGTTAGCAGTGCCAGGGTAGCGATGGCACTCGATCGTCTTCAAGGTCTTTTCCAATTTAAACAATTTTATGATTGTAAATTGGCACAGAAGCCTTCTCCCTGCTGCACAAGGGTTGCATTGCTGCCTGCCGGTGTCCTGCCCGGCACATCACAGATGGAGAAGGGAATGGTGCAGTCCTTCCCATTGCCCGCTCCCTGCCTCAGCCTGGGCACCATCACCAGGAAAAGTTGGAGTGAAACCCAAAGAGCTAGCAAAAATTGAAACGTAATTTAGAGATCATTTATTGTAGTAAATCTCCTCTGCTGCACGTCTGGTTTGGACCCTTCAGCTCCCACCAAAACAGGTGTGTTCCCTCTCTCCCTTGAGAGAGATGTTCTGGCGTAACACCCACTTTTACCTTTAAGATATAATAGCTCTAAATTTATAATCTATTACCCAAACATTAGGCTATTTAATTTCTTCATGGCAGGAACAAGCTTACTGTTGCATGTGGAGAGCGTCAGTTCTATAGCAACGACATTTCCAACCTTTTTTTTTTCCGCTAAATATTATGCCTAAAGATAGAAACAGCTTCTTTTGTATTAATCTGGATACGTTTAAAGGGCTGTAATAAATCTGATTTCCCCACTTCTCATGTCACTGTGTTAAACGTGACCTCCTGCAGAGGGTCATTCGTTTCCCATAAGAATTTTAGAAAATACTCAGCACCGTTACCAACTGAAAACCCAGAATCAGGAAATTTTGGTGCCTCTGGGGTTAAATTACTCCTCTACCAAAGGTTTGTTTAATTAAAAATCCCAGCTGAGAGGTTGATGGGGATGAAGTCTGGCAGCTGAGTATCTGCTGGGCATGGAGGATCTTGCCCAGGACTGTCCAGGGGTGAGATGGAGGAATTCCAGTCCTTAAACTGGGCAGATGTTTTAGTTCCCACACTGACCTCTCCCTCTTTGCCCTTTGCAGGATTATTATAAGATAATTAAAACTCCGATGGATATGGGAACAATAAAGAAGCGCTTGGAGAATAACTACTACTGGAACGCTCAAGAATGTATCCAGGATTTTAACACGATGTTTACAAACTGCTACATCTACAATAAGGTACGAAAAGTTCCCAAATCTGCGTTTTTCCAAGGGGAATCTTCCATGTCCTCAATGGACTGGCGCAGAAATGCAGACATTGTTTGAACGGTCCTTAAAAGGAACCACCACCGAGATCATCTTCTTTAGGAAAACAAACGAGATTAAACTGATGGGAGCTCAGGTGCGTCTTGTCTTCTGCTGAGAAGCAAGATGCAGACAGGGCTGCCTTAGCAGCCTTCCCTCCCAGAAAAATTATTAGCAGATATCTTCAGTCTAGACATTGTTTCATTTCTTTTCTTTTTTACTTAAAAGGAAATTTTTAAGATTTTCTTAGGGTCTGTCGAGCAGAGCCATGAACGTTATCAGACAAATACTTGAGAAGTAGATCTGTGCTTTGTATTTTCTCTTGATTTGTTAAGAAGCCGACTTAAGGCTCGTTTGAAACTCTGAAATCTGGTAGGGAAAAAACCCAGGGATATACGGAGCAGCACATTGAGTTTGTCATGCTTGACCCTGACCTCATTGTAGAAGATTCCCCTCAGTGAGAAACATCCTGAAAACCATTTTATAAACAGTTGTGCAACCGTTTGGGGTGCAGGAAAAAATGTGTCGGCCGAAACCCGGGGGTGGTGGCGGAGCTTGGAGAGTTAAGAGAAGGTTCTCAGAGGTGGTACCAGGCTGTACTGACCACAAGATGCTCTCTCGCTATCTTCTTAAGTAGGAAGAGGGCAGCAGATAATAAACAAAGGGTTTACTGTCGTCCTCGAGGTCAGCAAAACGTGGTCAGAGCCTCAGCATTCCCTCTGTCCTTTTTCTTCTCCGACCACTCCACCCTTTCTGCTTGCCGGAGTGTTTTGTTCCTGTTTGGTTTCTGCCCTCCTTGTTTCTCACGGGTCTTTTCTCTCCGTCCCTGTCACGTGCTTTGACCTTTTTTGCCGCCTCCTTTCAGAAATATTACACAAGACCTTTCTAGTTTTTTCCAAATAAATAGTGGGTAGCAGTTTGGGTCCTTCAAAACCATTTCCTTGGTCATTGCCCTTTCTGGTTTGAGCCAGCATGATGCAACTGGAATGAGGGTAGGCTCTTACAGGCTTCAAATTACTCATATGCGCCTCCAAAGTCTTCTGCCACGTTCTCGCGCCACGGTATCTTCCCCCTGCCAGCTTTCTCCCTGATGTCCCCTGTCCTCCCTGAGCTATGCTGGTCTCCTCCAGGCTGGAAGGCAGGAAAGCATCTAAGGTATAGAAACATCTCTGTGGACATCACAGGGTCTGCAGACCATCAGCCGGGCAGGTTTGTGCATGCCGTCTGATAGGCAAACGTGGTTTTAACTGTCCTTGTGCTGATGGCAGAGCTGGAGCTGCCTTCTCTTGGCGTCACCATGTTGTGACAGCGATGGCCATTGGTTTATCGTCATCACATCAATCTGGACTCTTGTTCTGTTGCTTCCTGCCTTTCCCTCTCTGCCCAATGTTATTACTATCCATAAAACAACTTCAAAACTTCATATATCTTGTCTGTTCTCACCCACACTACTGCAGGGTGCCCCTGGACAGAAGATCTCATCCTCTCTAGGTGTCCTCCATTCTGTTTTACTTGATCTTTGCAAATACAGGCTTCTCCTCCGGATCTATAAGGACTGTTTAGTGCCATCCTTTCCTTCTGCGCTGATATAGCAACAAGTAAAGGTCCCTAGCTGTCAACTTCCTTAAAAAAATCCTTTTTTGGAGGAGGAAATTTCCTTGCAAGCTCATGCAGAGTTCTTCTTACCCCCTACCCTGATGCTCTATGGAAAGACCTCTCCCATGAGACCTGCCAAGTCAGGGGGGTCGTGTGTGGTGGAAATGACTGGCTGGTGTGAATCCCAGCTCTTTCTTTTTCCCTCCTCCATGCGTTCGGAAAACAGCCTTTGCCGCATGCAGGTAATACGTGTGTTGGTTTATTCCCTAGGGTGTCTCCTTGGTGATTTCCCTGCCCATCACCTGGTTTTACCTATAAAATACAAGGGCTTTAGGGCGAGGATTTGTCTGTGCATTCAGGGCTTGGGATAGTATCCCGTGCGCCTTTCCACTGCACCGTAATGGAATTAGCAGCACTAAGGAGGGTGAAAATACAAAGTCCTCTCTCTGGAAATATATAACTTGCCTAATTTATCGTATCTGTTTTTCCTCCAGCCAGGGGATGACATAGTCTTAATGGCAGAAGCTCTAGAAAAGCTTTTCCTGCAGAAAATCTCCGAAATGACCCAGGAGGAAACGGAAATCGTTATAGCCCAGACGAAAGGAAGAGGACGTGCAAGGAAGGAAGCAGGTATGATGCTTATTCGTACAATGTTTGTAATTAAGCCACGCTCAACTTCACGCGGCATCTTGACCACAAGCCCTGGACCTGGTTTCATCCTATGTAAATTGGGGTGTTAATTAAACCCAGCCATCCTTGCATGGGATTGCCATGGTTGTCGGTGTTCTCAGCACCTCACTTTATCATGTAGAGTCTCAGATTGGGTGGGAAGGAGGGCAGCTGCCTTGTGCTCTTGCCTATCTGTGTGAGACTCTCTCTGATGAAAGGCAGGGCTGTGTGATGTCTTAAAAATCCCTCGTCTGTGGCTTCTGGGCATCATTTTTAGGGGGGGAGGAGTGTTGGGGACAGACCGCAGTAAATCCAGCACTGCTAAGGCACGTGTATTTATAGTGCTGGTGAAATGTCATCTTTCCCGGCTTTTCCGTGAAGGTTAAAAAGCTGAGAGGAATAGTAAAAGTTCCATTTCTGCTGTCAGGGAGCCAAGATGATGAACTATCCCTTGCAGTACCTCAAGGGTAAAGTACAGCTGTTAAAAAGCAGCATAAATTCTGTTGTATCAGAGCTTCACAGCTGCTTTTCACGTCCTCCCCTATGGACTCCCTGTCGTAAAAAAGCTGCGTTGTGTTAGAAAAGCATCGGTGACGCCGGAAGAACCGATCACAACATGACAGCTACAGACTGACAGGGGAATCCTGGTGCGGAGAGTGTCTGAAAACAGTTCTGAGCATCACAACCCACGGCTGTCCTCCAGAGAAATTCCTCAAATTATAATTTCCACGCCTCATTTATTAATTTTACCGTAACTGGGGATAGATAATGATGCTTGATGAGCTTACCATCCTTCGAAAGGACGCATTGCCCCAAGTGAGGTGGAATGCCGCTCCCTGAAGATGAATTCGCTTTGTGCAGACCTGACCCATAGTTGGCCAGAATCCCAGAACCCCCCCTTTTTTTTGCAGCCAAACTGATTAATTTACCTTGTCTTGCTCTTTCACAGGGCTGAAATATTTACCTGCGTGCTTTAGGTTCTGCATAAAGTAGAACTGCAGCATTTTGAACCCTGTTTAAGGTTATAAATCGGTAAAATGATGTTCTGTATTTGTGTCTGTTGATCCCTTAAGTCTTTATGTTAATGATGTAGGCTTTTTTTTTTTTGAAGCTTTGCTCCCAGATTAGTAATTTAAAGGATCAAAAATTACCATTTTTCTCACTTAATCCAATCTTCTCTCTGCTATGTAATATAAAAGCACAGTTCTACCACCGATTCATTTATTTACAGTCTGTCCCACAGAATAACATCTAATACAGAGTAAAAAAAAAATAATAATCTCTGCTGGCCTTTAGAGAAGGAGCGTGCTAACTAGCTGCCAAGTTAGGTGTTTTCCTGATACGTTTCTTGTCTGAAATAATGTCATTATATTGAAGGCTCCCCTGTTTTCGAATCTGTGTTCTCCATAAAAATCTGATTCTTTGGCTATAAGGTGGTTTTTCCAATCTCTTAGTCCTCCTTTACAGCTCTTCTATGAACCCTCTGCAGTTTTTCACAGCAGTAACTGTGGACACCATAACTGGATGTAGATATGACTGATACTAGTGGTAAAATAACCTTCTGATTCCCCTGTTTGTTTATACCTCAAGGATTTCATTAGCTCATTTTTTGGGATATCAACCATTTTCTAGGCTTGACGTCAGCTGCCAATGCCATCGGATCGTCCCTCAAAGGGTTGAGAACATCCTGGCTGTGACTTGATCTCAATGGCACCTCATCAGCTGCATGTCCACTTTCAGGATCCCCTTCTTATTTTTAAACATCTCTCATCTCCATCTTGTATCGTTCTTACTCTTTTAACCCAAACATTGTGCGATACCAAGGAAAATGCCATGTGCAGGAGCGTCCCCGAACTTGTATCACCAAAAAAAATATTTTCACTGTATTTACTGCCTGCGAGCTGGCACGAGCATCTTGCAGCCCTTCTGGAATGCTGTGAATCCTCGCGTCTCTTGTCTCAGCCTCAGATTGGTGGTGCTGGGAGCTTGAGGGTCGACCCTGGAAGGGTTTGGGGACCAGTTGTCGGGTAATTAGAGGGGAACTGGGACTTCAATAGTTGCTGTTGAATATCCTCAGTAGCTGTTGGAAGAGAAAACATTTTCTGTACTGCCATCACCCGGACAGCGAGTGCAAATTCAGACCAGCAATATTTACTAAATCCCCTGAGTCTTCCCCGATCTATTACTGACAATCGTCATCTTTCTGTGAAGAGGGACTTTGTAGCATTTTCAGAATATCTTTTCATCTAAAACACCGAGGTACAAAAAAAGGGTCATAAAGCTGAACATTTCAAACTGCTTTAATTATTTTGGCTTTAGGTACAAAAAAAGGGTCATAAAGCTGAACATTTCAAACTGCTTTAATTATTTTGGCTTTATTTTCTTTTCCCTTCCCTTGGCAATTTTTTACTGTCTGTGTCTCTCTCTGTTGCAGGACTGTGCGCGTGTCCACGCGTGTTTTTCTTGCATGACTCTATTTCTCCTTATCTCCGTGTCATTGAGTCCTTTTGGCTTCATGAAATCCAGGTTTTGAAGCACCAGCAAACCCAATTGATGCTTTTGTCCTGCGCGTGACCAAGTCATGATTTCTTGTAGCTGAGATTTTTTTTGTTATTTTTTTTAGGCACTGTCCCTGATATTCCATTACTGTGTGCAGGGAGAAGCTCTCCTTGGTTAGAAAATTATTGGCCATCACCTTTCTCAGCATCTCTTTGAAGGAGAAGTGATGAAATCACCCGTAGAGAAGATCTTTTTACCTACACGGCGTAGAGAGGCGCTTACAAACTTGGGTCTCCTTTCCTCTGCCGCGATCCTGTAGCATATATAATGTGTAGGTCCCCACCTGAGCTCATCACCTTCCAGCTCTTCACCTATAGTATTGACCAGCTCTCCAAAGAGAGCCGTAGGTTTATCCGGAAAGCCTGTATGGCCCGTATGTAGTCTGGGGCATCCCACACCTGGTGCTTTTGTGTTGTGATTTACTGTATAGAATAATAGAGTAGAATAATACGATAATGTAATAACTATATATTTGCTATCTAGAATATCTATTTGGCGACCTGCAAGATCATTTTGCTCTAGGCTTCTATGCCTCCTGGTAAATCATATTGCGCAGTAAATAATTCAGTGTATAATAACTGATTTGGGGTTAAATTATTAAAAACCAGGTGTGATGCTGGCTGGAAAGCTTTGCTACACACACACACACACACACACACCAGGTTTCTAATAGAAATCTCAAGCTCCTGTGTAATGTGGCGGGTGAAATATATCGGCTTTGCCTACACAGTGCAGAGCTGGTTCACAGTCTCAGCAGGACCCAGGGGATCCCAGCAGGACGCAGGAGATCCCAGCAGGACCCAGGGGATCCCAGCAGGATCCCAGGATCCCTCTGGTTACCAGTCCCCACCTTATTTGGAGACATCAGGACTCCGCTGTCATTTTGCAAGGAGAACGGGATGAAAACTCCCAGTTTTATTCTTTGAATAGGTTCCTGTTTTGGCTTTAGTGGAAATAAGCTAGCTAGCGGTCATAGTTGAGCATCTGTTAACACACAACGTTCTTCTAGTGGGATTGCAATAATAGCAGCTCCTGGGGACTGACTGGAAACAAATCTGGCTGCATTTCTTCTGTAATTAATTAATTTGGGGGAGTGATTCTTGGAAGAGGTGTTGGATAGCCAGCAGGGCAGGACACACAGCTAACGTGTCACGCTCAGGAGAGTCTTCTTGTTGAGAGAGCAGTGAAAGAGCAGCCAGACTCCAGTCTCTGCAGCCTGGGAGGTGAGCACAGGTACAGATCGAGCAGTAGGATTTCTCTCTGCTCAGGGTGAGCATAAAGGATAGTCGCCATGTTTTAAAAAATACCAAGCTGTCTCCTTGCTGAAGATATAACTCCGATTATTGCTAATGAGGTGCGTTTGATATCTGACGGAAGGTGCTCCTGTAATAACTGCTGATTGCAAACCTTCTCTGGACTTTGGGGTTGATCTCACTTTGCTCATACCTCCATCTTGAAGGTCTGCTGGAAGCCTCGTGGTGTGTCCCGGCATCATCTGAGCTTTGCAGCATTCCCCTTTGGAGGAGGGTGTTTCATCAGGGTGGAAAGTTCGGAAGCTTGATCAGAGCTTTGCCCCGCAAAGCAGCAGCAGCAGCTTCAGCAGGGAGGTGACTTGTCCAGCAACACTAGAAGGTCCAAGGACAGCGCTGACGTTTCCAACCTCGTGTCCCAACCTTTACGGTTGCTCTGTGTTTGAAATCCCCTAACAAGGACCTTGCTCTCCAGCTGTTGGGAGAGATTTCCCTTGGATAGTATCAGCTGCAGGGACTTAAGTCTCCAGGAATTAAAAAACTCACCTTGATAACAGGGCACAAAATTGCTCCTGAAGGAAGAGCTGCCCAGTTTTGGCTCCAAAATACTGATAGTCAAGAACCATTGCCTAGGAAAAAAGGGTAGGCAGGAAAAGATGTGCTCGACTCCTTGCCCTGCCTGCAAGAAATCTTGTGGGAAGGGAAGGGGAACAGAGGAGGATGCCTTTTGCCTGATCTTGGTCTTTTTCTGGAGGGGTTTTGGCACAGTAAGGTCCTGAGCTGCTTCACTATTTCACCTAGCGAGCCATAAAAATAATCTTCGTGAAGGAAAACGTGGCGAGTGTTTGTCCCTGACTGGTTGCTCAAGAACAGGAACTGCAAGATATTAATTGTCTAATGAGGAATGTTCTTTAAATGGTGGTATTACGAAACATTAATTGTTTTTCCCGTTAAAACAACTAAGTTTGAAGGGAGAAGCAACCCTTTCTTTCTTTTCTCTTGGCAGTGACATCCAAACCAGGATCATCCACGGTACCGAACGCAACCCAAGCATCGTCCCCGGCGCAGACACAGGCGCCGCAGCAAAACCTCCAGTCTGCGCAGACGACTCATTCCTTTCCTTCCGTCACCCCCGACCTCATCGTCCAGACCCCAGTAATGACGATGGTGCCTCCTCAACCTTCTGCACCTCCTCCGCCTGCTCCCCAGGCCCCCGCACCGCCGGCTCCGGCTCCCCAGCCCATCCAGACTCACCCTCCTGTTATCCCAACACCCGCCCAGCCCGTGAAGGTGAGTAATTCCTTAAATACCGTAACACAATGGCTTAGATTATCTTCAAGGCATCGAAACGCCACAGTCGGTCAAGTGGTTGCCCTTTGCTTTGCGGCTGGAATTGCATTTGAAGGCAAATGGCTGCAGTTTGGTCAAAAAATTCATGTTTTGAGAAACGTGAGGAGCCTGCGGTGACCCTCTCTGACACCAGTTAAGGTTAGATGTGACAAATTGCACCTGGGTTTGCGTGGAAACCCCGTTCATCCTCTTAAAACCTTCCTTCCTTAAACTTTATATGACTCAGGAAGAAAATCTTGACTTGCTGAAGTGACTCACACCCTTGACCTTTGCTTGTACAACAGAGATAATCCATATGTTTTTCTGTAGAACTCGGTACAGACCAACATTATCTGAATATTTTTGGAACGGCTTCCAATGTTCTTCTCGTAGCGTTTCCATGAGGCTTGAGTGACTAGCGATGGTGAATCCGAGTGAACGCTACAAGAAACACAACTCAGTTGAAGCCAAAAGCATGGTGCCAAAAGTAATATTGCTTTATTTGCTCGGTTATAGACAAAAAAAGGGGTGAAGAGGAAAGCAGACACCACGACACCAACAACCATCGACCCAATTCATGAATCGTCATCGCTGCCCGCCGAACCCAAGTCCACCAAGCTGGGTCCACGCCGGGAAAGCAGCCGCCCGGTGAAGCCTCCAAAGAAGGACGTTCCAGACTCTCAACAACACGTGGTAGAAAAGAGTAGCAAAATATCCGAGCAGTTAAAGTACTGCAGCGGGATCATCAAAGAGATGTTCGCCAAGAAACATGCTGCCTACGCCTGGCCCTTCTACAAACCTGTGGATGTGGAAGCACTGGGACTCCACGATTATTGCGATATCATTAAACATCCCATGGATCTGAGCACAATCAAAGTAAGCTCAGGTTTATAGGAGGGGGAGGTCGGGGTCAGAGCAGAAAAAAAGATCATTTTCTCCTTGCGTGTGCGCACCAGGCATCTTAAGATGTCTGCCAGATTTATTTTGGCCGTAGGTTTCTGGTACATTTGGTCTCTCTTCTTCTCCTCTTGCTGTTATCCTGACATTTGGGAAAAAACAAACAAGCTGGCATCCTTCCAGAAGGGCTCTTAGGAAACGCTCACACGAGTTTTTTATAGAAAATTTCCATTACTGTATAAGTCTACCCTTTTGTATTTAGCCCAGGAGATGGCCTCAGAGAGCATAAATCACAGGAATAAGGGGATTTGATTTAAACCAACCCCGTTTTCATTTTTTTTAAAAAATAAAGGCCTGTCTTTCTGAAGTAGTCTGTTTAAATCGGTCTTCTGTTAAGCACAGGTAGTTCACTCTAGCTTAAAATTGCTTCATTTTAAAGAGCGACTGCAAATTCATCCATGCTTCCCCTTGAAACTTTAATCATTATTGGAGTTATTTAATTTTAAGTGACTGCAGAGTCATCCATGTTTCCCTTTGAAGTGTTAATTCATGATTTAGAAGTCTAACTTTAGCTATGAAACCTTAATTCTGTACGTAGAAGTCTTTTAAGTTTTTAGTTCCCAAACCTTAATTCATTATTTAGACGTCTCTAACTTTTTAGCTACAGGATGAATTTGTGTGCAAGCAGTTTAAGTTTAGCTCTGACTCCTACTTTGCCCAATTTGGGCCTGTGTTTTAAAACCAGAGGAGTGAGTTTTCCCTTTCCACAGCCCGCTCCTTGCCAAGGTTACACCAGGGCCGAAGCCAGCGAGGATCGTGGTTCTTCCTTCGTCACGGCGTTTCAGACCTGTAGGATCTTGGTCGGCCAAACCTTGAGGATGCCGAATTAAATTCCTGGCTTTCTCCTCCGGACTGGCCGGTGGTGAGCGTTAGGTCTTGCACGTCCGTTGCTGCCTGTACATCTTGCTGCCCAACTGTCTGGCAGGGCTGCGTGTCTGAGGTCACCCTTGGCAGAAGTTGCCAGGACAGCTGTTGAATGTTCTCCGTCTTCCAGTTGTCCAACTCAACCCCGCTTTCCCAGGGAGGGAGAAGGAGGCATGAAACTTCTCTTGGCTCAGCTGGCATTGCCACAGCTGGACGCAGCATTTGGAAGGATGAGGGGTCATCTCAAGGCTGTCTCCACCCGTGTCAGTCCTCCTAGCTTCACATAGGCTTGGGAGAGGAGCAGGTTGCCATAGAGCAGGTCTGTGCTTTCCTAGGGTGGAGGTCCAAGCTCTAGAGACACCAGCTTGGTTCCTGAAGGAAGGGTGGATGGTTGAAAGCAGGCAGGATGGTTAAAACCTGGCCCCTGCAACAAAAAAGCCTGTCATCTTCCATCGTTGGGTGAAGGACCATCCTGGTGTCCTCTGTCCCTCCAACCAGGCTACACCATTAAGGCAACTCCGAGATCTTCCTTCTAGGGGAACGATGTGAGCAAAGCTCACCGTATTCTTCTGCCAACACACAGTCATGGACGTTTAGCCCTTCTTGGTTAAGTCAGGTAGAGCCAGGGTTCATACTCCTGGCCTTCAACACCGCTCTTCATCAGTGTTGAAACATCCCCGTTCTGTTCTTCATCCAAAAAACCTAGCTGCTATCAACCACACAGACAGTAAGAAGGTGGCTTAGAAAGTAGGTAGTCCTCTTTTGAACATCATTGAGGATGCCCGTAGTCAGCTCTTATTTTTTTATAAACCATCCACAATCCTTTGTTTGACCAAAATTAGTCGTTCTTTTGACCACAATTAGTCATTCCAGTGTAGGAAGAAAATGGGTGTGCAGAATCTGTGGGTGCCACAGAGCTGTACTTAATGAATCAATCGATTTGGTGTATTTGCACTGTTAATAGTGAGTTTTGTTGGTTTTTTTTCCTCTCCTCTCCTTTCTAGTCTAAACTGGAGAACCGGGAATACCGAGATGCTCAGGAATTTGCGGCGGATGTACGATTGATGTTCTCCAATTGCTATAAGTACAACCCCGCTGATCACGAGGTGGTGGCCATGGCACGGAAGCTGCAGGTAAGGATGTGCATTGTCGCAGCCTGCTTCAGTTTCTGATGAACGCCGGCGTCTCTCTTGATTTATTTTCCAGTGTGAAGGGCCACGTAGTCTTGAAATGACATTTAAAAAATGCCAGCGTGGTGGATAATGGTTAAAAAAATTAAACTTTTTGCTGCACAAGTGATACAAGGAGTGGGCTGACTCAGCCCAATTTGCTCCTTTAAACTCTGATTTTGTTTAATAGCATCTTCTTTGTGTCCTCTTAGCTTTTTGATTACAAGAGTAGGAAGAAAAAGTGTGGCTCCAAAATGTCACTTTTCTCCTCAAAACACTTGGAGGGAAAATAAGCGACAGTACCTGCTGTGTTGTGCTGCTTTAGTTACCTCTTCATTCTTACGGTGAAGTTTTCTGCTCTCCACTCGTTTTGAAAGGTTTGTAATGAACAAATTAGCTACTAAAGAAGCCCCAAGTGTCGAGTGAAGTGCTTAGCTTAATGCACGCACTCCGCTACTCCAAAAAGTTGTCTTGATTCCCTCATTTCTCGGTAAATCAGAGCTGCTACGTGGGGTCGCCTGGCTGAAGCAGGGAAAAGCACTTTGCTCCAAGTGGATCTGGAAGAGACCAAGTTCCTTTTGGTGCTGAAGAAGCTTGCAGCAACCACAGAGGACCACTGCAAGGGGACAAAGAGCTCCTACATTGGATTTTTTGACCCAAGCATTTCAACAGCTATCATTAAAAACATTCAGGCATCCCCCATATCTGTGATTTCAGGCAGTTCGTTCCCTTAAATGCTGATTACTCTTTTTTTTTGCCTTGGGAGGATTGTGGGCACAGTTGTTGTCTTCTAAAGAAATACGGTCTCCTGGTGTACATCATTCGGTCCCTCCTTAATAACTTCACCGCGTCACATTTGATACCAAAGGAGCAGCCAGGAGTTTCTGTGAAATTCCAAAGTACATGTGGAGCTGCGTGCTGGACACTGGAAAGATGCCTCGACCATGGCACAGAGTGGATGCAGGTTGGGCTTGGCGGGACGCGAGACGTATGTGAGGACACGGGAACCAAATCCGTAAGGGAAGAGGTTTTATTAGCACAGAAAAGTGCAACTCCAGCGGTGTGGAATGACGCAGCGGTGGAGCTCTCACTGTGTGAAAGGAGAAGAAAAGCAGCGTGGTTTGCTTTAACCTTCAGAAAACAGGTTGAGAAGGGATCTGAGTTACACCAGAAAGCACTGGAGAGATTGGGAAAAACTACTAGGTTGGGGAAAAAGCTATGAAATTGGGGGGGAAAACTATTAGGTTGCAGGATGTTTGATTGGAGATACAACCCCCCCAAAAAGGTGAAACTGGATATTAATAGCTTTGCTGGGTTTTCCTAACTGGAAACCTCATGTAAAAACCTCCATGTAATGCAGCTTCGAACCCCTCCGCTAACGTCGAAGGAACTTATCGGCTCATGAAAAAGCTACTGGCTGTTTTGCTTCGATCCAGATGTGAAGCTGCAACAAAAGGGTCAAGGAAACAAAGTGGCAGCAAAGCCAGCATATGTGTTCTCAGTTTTTAGACACATTTATTTTTTTGATGCTTTTAGAAAAATACAGCTCAGGTTTGGGCCAGTTTAATTTGAGATGAGTACATGCTGAGTAAATGTGTGTTTCAGCTTGCTTTTAGCATGAATTCAGTAGAATTCATCATCTTATTCATGTCTTTTTCTGGATTTCGTGGTAATTAGATGCCTGGAAAACACGATGCTCACCCTCTGGCTGCTCTTTCCTTCTTGTTTTGGTCTAATGAAGAACTTCGCAGCCTCTTTAACCGACGTCTTGGAGCATTTTCCAGCCAACAGCAGAATGAAAGGGTGATATCCAATCTGAAATTCTGGTCACTCTTGTCGCAGGCTGCCAAGCACTGAATAGTTTCTTGGAAACTTGTGATTTTTTCTTTTCTTTCACCCCTTTTTATGGGGGAAAATCCTCAGTGACCAGCATTGCCAGGTGACGCCGTCTGGACCAAGGGCTGTATGAAATCAGGATTTCACCCACATCAGTCCCATGGACAAGCTCAGGAACATGTCCCTGCACAGAGCAACCACTCGGGAAACTTTATTTCTAACATAAAAGATTATAAAAGTGCTTTTTGAATGTAATAGTCCCCAGAAAATGGGCATTAAATTTCAGAGCAGCCCCTTAACAGTGATGCGATGGAGGTGGGTACCAAAATAGCAGTTGGATCCTGCTCCCCACCTGGTTGAGACCAAGGTGGAGCCTCTCTGTTTGCTTTTCCTGTGCCCAGAAAACTGATTTCAGAAATAAAATTTTTAAAAGGAGGTTTCTGGAGTGCTGCTGAGGTTTGCAAACAAGGCTGAGGATTCAAGTTTGGACTTGAGCTCCCATAAACAATATACACGGTGTCTTGCTTAATAGACCGCCCTGGTCGCTGCCTGCTGCATTACCCCTCCGTCCTGGAAACATCAGCTGCTGAAATAACTCGTTTTTCTGCTTTTTGTTACCATTTCATCGTCAGAAAATGATTTCTTGGATTTTCAGGATTAACACCAGCTCACAGAAGAGGTATATGATTTATGTTTGTCCAAGCGAGGATGGGTCAGTGGTACTGGTGATGTACAAAACAGTAGCAGTAAGAATCCCTTGATTAAAAAGGCATTAATTAGCTTGTTATCTACTCATGGGGTTTTCTCTTCCATGCTTTCCTGCGTGCATTGCCAGGGATCCTTCAGACACTGCTGGTTTTTCATAACCCGGATGCTTCAGAGTTGATAGATTGTTTTTTAACTTCACACAAAAGAACTTTAAATTAGCCTTCCTGTTAATTAAAAGACTAGATAGGTATAAAAAAATAGGAAGGTTTTATTTCTGACCCTAGAGAATTTAAAAATTCATTTTGTACGGTGGTGTAGCATTGCCTGCTGGTGATAATCAAGGACTGGACTTTCTTGTTCATGGAAAACAATAATTAGGTAGTAAACACCCATTAAGTGCAGTGATTCAGTGACAAATATATGTGTGCGCCTCCATCATCCCACAAGCGATGCCGTTGCTGGAGAAGCTTGGAAATCTCTCCTTTTCCTCCAGCGTTTTTTTGCTTCTTCCCCTGAAATTCGAGCCTGAGCGCGTAAATGGAAGTCAGTGGCATTTCTGCCAGCAGGTGGAAGCAGCAAAGCAACATCTACAGTGTCCAGAAAAGCCATCGTTGCTGAAAAAAAGCCCTGAATAAAGGCATGAGGAGGCTGAGAATGGAGAAATGCGGTCCAGCAGCACTCCGCCTGCTCACATTTAAGAAGGAAGGTGGAAAAAATAATGTGTGCGGAGGTAGGGGAGAGCCCAACAGGTCCTTAAAATCACAAGGATGAGCCTGAGCTAGAAGAACTGGAAGCCTTCATGGATGAAAATACCGCTCCCATGCTCGAGCGATGAGTTAAATCAGTGTGATTTGATATCACGGGGTGTTTGACTTGCTGAAGAATTTTGGATAAGTTGTATAAATCCATATGAACATGCACACAGTTAATATTTACAGTCTGCAGAGTTTTAGAAATAAGGCACAGACCTTGTCTGGTGGGTTTGCGGTCACAGCCGCACGCCCAGGACATGGAAAATAGGAAAAATAAATAGTAACTGTAGACTGAAAGTCAAACCTTCAGGCAGGAGGAGAAATTATCTTTTATTTTTTTATGACTCGGTATTGAAGAGGTGGACGCTGACACTTGTGCCACCTTCAGGCTGTCCTTCCCACCATCACCTGAGTCATCTTGTGGGAGTTGCCAGTCTCCTTACAGGCTCTAAAAGGAGCCTGGGGCGAGTTGCTAAGCTCAGAAATAAGTGCCTGACTTCTAAAGACCTAAAAAGGGGTGAATCGAGCCTGGTTTCAGGTCTCCCTTGTCTTGTGGGAGGTACAAAAAAAATGGCATTTTTGTCTGCAAGTGCTTCACCCTTCACAAGGTGGCACCTTGGGGGAAAAAAAAAAATCTCTTTTTGGATGCGAGAGGCACTCGTTCCTCTTCAGGGAAACTAAAAAAGCATGTTCAAAACCCTTCCTTCAAATAAATTCAACAGGCACCAAGAAATGCAACCGGGCTTTAAATGCAACCGGGCTTTAAATGCAACCGGGCTGTCCCACCTTATCTGCCTTGTCTTAGGTTTAAATGAAAATGGATTTTCATATCGGGCTTTAGGAGAAAAAAGGACTTTCACATCATTGGGATAACTGGAATTCAACTGGCTTCGTACCCATTGCTCTTGAGGATAATGGGAAACATCTTTGCACAAGTGTTTGGGTTGAATCGAGGTGGTTTTCTTGGGACGTGGGTTGGGAAAATCCAGGCAGGCTGAAGAGGAGAGGGGATTGTGGCTGCGGATCTGTGGCCACAACTCCTGCCTTGAGCTCTCTGCGAATCCATTGCGGGAGAAGATGTAGATGATCTCAAGAACCTGGACGATGCAGATTTTTAAATTAGTCTTGCCCTTCTTGCTGGTAAACTTTTTCCCACCAAACCATCTTGGAGACGTTCAAAATTCCAAGTGGACTTGGAGCTTTCAGAAGATTATCTTCTCTGCGACACACAGTGTGTTGATTGCTTGGGTAGATACCACAAATCTGTAGGGAACACCCTGGAAATCACACCCACGCTTGTAGTGTCCCGCTTTGCCAAACCTTATGTTATTTTTCCCTGTATTTGCAGGACGTGTTCGAAATGCGCTTCGCCAAGATGCCGGATGAACCAGAAGAACCTGTGATTCCAGCTTCTTCTCCTGTGGTGGTGCCACCTCCCACCAAGGTGGCTCCCCCTTCATCTAGCGATAGCAGCAGTGATAGTTCCTCTGACAGCGACAGCTCATCGGATGATTCCGAGGAAGAGCGAGCTCAACGGTTAGCGGAGCTCCAGGAACAGGTACCACGTCCATCGTGATGGATTGGGGGTGTCCAATGTGTCGTCCTTCTTGAACTTGGGGGCCTCGGGGACATTGCTTAAAGCCGTGGACTTTCTAGTTGTACAATAGTAACCATCAGCTGCAAAGCGCTCCAAAATTGTTAGTTTTAAAGTGATAAACGAAGGAATCGGTGCTTTTCAGGACGGTCCTTCCAGTTGCTGTTAGGATGCGCAGGATGATCCCCAACGGCAGGAATTTGCTGCCTGCGCTCGGGTGGTGTCTGGAGCAGGCAGGACGCTCTTGAGTAGGCAGGATACCCCAGGGCTGCCTGAACTCGTGGGCTGGAGCAAGTATTTACCCAGCGTGGGGGAAGCCCATGAGATAATGAGCAGTGTTCCAACCTGTAGCGTTATCGCCTGCATCTTCCCTGTTCGTGGCATTGTTAGTGCTGGTAATTAAAGCATCACTAGTGCTGACGAAGCAAGCAGCCCTCTTCTGCCTTAGCGGGGAGAAATACCTGTAAAGAGGTTGTCTCCTTCCTCTTGCAGTGGTCAACAACTCAATATACAGAAATCAGAGTGTGATGAAAAGCTGGAAGAACCGACTTATTTAATACTAAAATATAAGAAAGCGTTAGGCTGTAGAGAAAAAAGTTAATTAATATGGAAAAGGAGGAGGTGCTGGGCAAAAGTATCTTGATCTTTGTATGTGTCTGCCTCTCAGCTTAAAGCAGTGCATGAACAGCTTGCAGCCCTGTCCCAGCCACAGCAGAACAAACCAAAGAAAAAAGAGAAAGACAAGAAGGAGAAGAAGAAAGAGAAGCACAAAAAGAAGGAAGAGCTGGAAGACACCAAGAAAAGCAAAGCCAAGGAACCACCACCCAAGAAGGCCAAGAAAAGCAACAGCAACAGCAGTACCTCCAGGTCAGCCCTGTCGCTCTTCCGTCACGTAGTCCTTCTGTTTTACTGCGCAGCATTTACATATTTTTATTTCCCCTTTGCTAATTACCTTAATTATACACAGGATTCTTGACGAGTAGCACCTTTGGTAGGGCTGACTCACAGCAAGCCCCTCGCCTCCAGAGGCGTTGCTCAAGGTCAAGTCCCAACCATGAGTTTAGCTTCATTTTTGGGGGCTGATGCTTTTCCGCGTGGCTACTGTGAGCATGCCAAGTACGGGAGAGAGGAAAAAGAAAAAAAATCATGTGGAGTCGCTCTGTTGGATCTCAAATCCTTGAATCCTCTTAATTTTTCCTCCCTCTCTTTTTTTTTTTGAAAGCTGTAGGTTTTAAATGAAGAGGTAAGATGCTGAGAGCCAAGTCTCTACTGCTTGTCAGCTGCTGGCTCAAAGGGGAGGCAGGATCTTGGTATTTAACCCGAGGCAAAAAGGGAGTAGTTTGGCATATTTAGATGTAATGAGATGAAATTAAGAAAGAAGGAAATAACGAGCAAGATCTTGGAGGTTGTCTCTGTCCCTGGGCTTCACCACAACGTTTAGTGTGTTCAGACTTTGGATAAACTCCAGCGGGCACGGCAGCGGATTATTTTAGGGAAATGGACTGTCTGAGACACCATTAACCTCATCCTTTACCAATTCTGGGGTAATTTTCTACCCAGACGTCATTTATTAACTGCCTTAGCACTGCATGCGCTGCGAATGGTGGGATAAATATCTATAAATCTACCTCCATCAGTTCTGAAGTGCCTGAAGTGTGGATAACCCTGACGGTGATGTCAAGGAGTCCCCGTAGCTGTTTCTTTCCCCTTCTCATGAACATATGTTTTTTACGGATGCTGGGTTTTACTTCTCTGGGGTGTGTCAAGCTCTGAAACACCTTAACCTCTTGCCTTTCCTGGTGAGAAATGAGCAGCATCAGTTGAGCCTTGGTCCATCTAAGTGCGGATGTAAGGAATTCCCCTCCGGAGCTGCTCCTGCTTTTCTGAATTATCTCATGGAACTGCTCATCTCTTTGCAGAGCAAACACTGGGATGGGTAGCTCAGCCTTGGGTGTCTTAACAGCAGGTTGAGCTTAGCCTTGGGTGTCTAACATCAAGTTGAGCTCAGCCTTGGGTGTCGTAACAGTAGGTTGAGCTCAGCCTTCTTGTCTAACGGCAGGTTGAGCTCAGTCGTCTTCTCCAAGAGCAAGTTAAGCTCAGCTTACTTGTCTAACAGCAGGTTGAGCTCAACTTTCTTGTCTAACGGCAACTTGAGCTCAGCCTTCTGCGTCCCAGCCTTGTAGCTGAGCTTCAAGCTCAAGCCGTAAATGAAAAAGATGCTTGTTTCCAGGGTGGAAAGTAAAAATACTAAAACCAGAATGATTTAGTGGTTAAATTCAAGAGGTTAGACCCAGGTGGCTGCTTTTTGGTCTGTTCTATAATAACATTTTGTAATTGTTCTTAAGTAGTAAGAAGGAGCCTGTGACGGTGAAGAACAGCAAGCCCCCTCCAGCCTACGAGTCTGAGGAGGAGGAGAAGTGTAAACCCATGTCCTATGAGGAGAAGAGGCAGCTGAGCCTGGACATTAATAAACTCCCCGGTGAGAAACTGGGCCGAGTTGTCCATATCATCCAGTCGAGAGAACCCTCACTCAAAAACTCCAATCCTGATGAGATTGAGATTGACTTTGAGACGTTAAAACCATCCACCTTACGGGAGCTGGAGAGATACGTAACGTCGTGTTTACGGAAGAAAAGGAAACCTCAAGGTACCTTTTAGCCTCAAAACCAGTTTTTTTCCTTATTCCAACGATGCTTTCCCAGGCTCGAGACAGAGGTGGGCAGGAAAAAAGATGGGTGCAGGTATTTAGGTGATCGATAACCTAGTCTAGTGAAAAAGAGGATTTTATTTTATTTTTTTAATTTCATTTAATTGACCATTTCTCTAATGACACATCAATACGTGTATAAAATCCTGCCGCGGGGCTGGAATTTGGTGGTGCCGATACGAGGCTGCTAATTCCTATATTACCCCGAAATGTCCATATTTTAATTCCAATTTGTATCTTTACAATGAGCTGCAAGTGGTTCATTTCAATCTGACGCAAACGATTTTTCTTAAATCCGTTAACGATCTTTCTGACGAGCGGCAGAGCTTTGTTTTGGGGCAGGGAGCGGAGGCGAGGTGGGGGAAAACCAATTCCTCCCCCCCTCAGCATCCATGGGATGCCGGCGTACTGGACGGATGTCGGATGCAGGCGGTTTGCTCTGGAACTTTGCAGCATTCGGGCTGAGGGATTCTCTGTGCCTCTCACCTCCACTTCTGGAGGTAGAAGAGGGGTTTTCCCCTTTTTTAATAGATCTGGGTTTTATTTTGTAGTGGCTATTTTGATACACTTTAATATATTTTCATCCATTTAAATCTATTTTAATCTGTTTTAAATCTATTTTAAATATTTTTTTTTATCCATTTGTTATATCCATAAATTCCATTTAGGTATATATATTTATACCCATTTTATTTTTAAAATATTCTAAAATATAAATTTCTATAATAAATACACATCTTTATTAATGGCCAAAGTCCAGCTAAATACTTTTTTACATAAATTGCCCAGAGCAAAAAGGGATCTGGCAGTGACAGGGGGAGAAATAAGGGAATTTAAAGGGAATCTCTTGATTTCCCATGGCCAAGGGGTAATGATTATTTCCTGGGATAAATCCAAGTGAAAAACAAACTTGGCCAAATCCTAGAAGCTTTCTCTATCCTTCCATTCCCTAGCAAAAGATGTAATTTTTTTTTTCCTTTGGTTTAGGGGCTTAGTAAAGGGCTTCAACATAGCTGGTGGCTTGAGCAACTCCTAGGCAGTAGCCACCTTTTTCTTATCATTTAAGCTATTAAAAAAAAAAAGGCAATTTTATACTTTTCCACTGCCTCAGCCTCCTGCCACCTCCTTAGACCAACAAGTTGAGACAGCTAAAAAAACAAAGCAAGTTTTCAACCCCGTATCACACAAGATTAAGCACCGGCTTGTGGCTGGGCATAGGCAGGGTGGAGGAGAAAAAAACCCTGGTGTTAGGCCAGCCTAAAGCGGCTGGGTAAAACCAGACTTTTCTACCCTGGAGGGGTGTAGTAGGATGAAGAACGACCTCGCTCAAGTAAGCAAGCGTGTGTCATGCGGCTGGACGTCTGCTGGGATTGGCTTAAATCCCAGCTGGCTCCCATCAGTACGTCCCCATCCCACTTTGGATGGTGATGGAAGGGGACACCCCCATCGCACTCCGCCCCATAAAAAATCATCACCCCAAAGACCTCAGAGACCCCGCTGCGTCCCAGCTAGTGTAGATCAGCGATAGAAATAAGCAGAGGTGCAGGATTAAAGCTCAGCTCAGCCCATCCGCAGGAATATCCAGACGTCCCAGGTCTTGCATGGCCCCCAGGGTGGCTGCTGGTGTCGGTATGGGAGGAGCAGGCAGCAGCAGGCAGGACTCGGGGTTGTTAATTAGCCTTTAATGATGTCGTACTGTTGTCTTCTTGCAGCGGAGAAAGTGGATGTAATTGCTGGTTCCTCTAAAATGAAGGGGTTCTCCTCCTCAGAGTCTGAGAGCACCAGCGAGTCCAGCTCCTCCGACAGCGAAGATTCAGAAACAGGTTAGACGCAGCTTATTTAACGACTCAGTCCTAGACCTGGTTTCTGTATAAATAAATATGTTTTCATTCCTGGCTCGGTCTTTTAATTATTTTATTTTTTGTCTTTATAATGAAAAAAACAATATACGCAGCCGCATGTTGCTCGTTTTTGGGCTCGACACGGACAACTTGGCGGTAGTGATGTTGTCTCTGGCCCAACACAATAATTTTTCATAAGCTTTTCCTTGCTGAACTTGGACGTGAGCGCGGGAGCCAAAAAAACAGCATGTGCCAAGGTAGCTCTTTGTCTGGTTAATGACCTAGATTTGTATTTTTAGAAAAACGCTGTATTTTTCTCTCAAAGGAGAGGTTTTTAAACGTCGCCAGCACTGCTCGCGCCACAGAGGATGGAGAAAGATGGAGGAAATGGGGTTTTACATGTAAAAGCCTTTTTATTGTATGGCATCAGGCAGATACTGAGGAGAAAAGGATTTAAAATTAAATTTTAAATCACCAGAGCGGTGTTTGCTCTGTGTAACTCTTTGCTTTTCCTTTGTACCACCATCGTTCAGGCTTAAATGAAGCTGTTCTCACGTTCTTCTTAATTATTACGCTTTCCTCGTTAGTGTTCCCTCCTTGGTTTTAGGGAAGCAAAGCTTGTGCCGTCACTTAAAGCTGTTTTTTCCTCCTAGCTGGCTAACTCAGCTTGGACTCCGGAGGTTAAGCTGGGCTTACCCCAGCACTTAAGTCAACGGTAAGACTTTTGCATCTCCGATGGGTTGGGAAATCAGGAGATGCACGTGGCAGAAAATAATCTGGATTTATTTTCATAGTGGGTTTGGGTGCATAGGGCAAACAGCACTGAAAAAAGGAACAGAAATTAAAAAAATAAATAAATAAACCCCCCAAAATAAATCAGGATTGATTGGACTCGCCTTTGAGCTGGTGCTGGCTATGCTTCCCAGCGATTCTCCACTTTTTAGGGATGTGTTTGTCTGGCAGAAGTCCAGAGTCTGATATCTTTGAACATATTTACCTACTTTAATGTATTTTTAATAGAATTGGGCTTTTTTTTTTTTTTTTTGAGGTTGAAAGGTTTTGATGGAGTGTTTAGTGTTGACTCTGGGCAATCAGAAAATCAAATTATTTGCTGCTAAATTCTGCCCTGGCTTGATGGGGGAAAGGAAAACCGGCTATATTTATGCTCTTAAACAAGTTTTTATCCAATTCATCTTTATTTCTGCCAAACTTACGATCACATCAACAAAAATAAACCAGAGCGACCAGTTTATCACAACCCACCTTACCATGTCACGTTAATCTTGGGCAACATCAACTCATCCCAGATCCAGAGCCTTAATCCCAGCATCCCACTTCCAAATGGAACCCATCTGATAAAATTTTCCCTCTGAACCCATGTGCTACAAATGCCGAAACTGCGTTTTATTTAAAATTCTCTCCCCCACCCCAAGCTGATGATAGATCCTCAACCAGATAGCAAGATCCTTGACCAGGTTGTATTTCGGGTGATGATTTATAGGGATGATCTCGGGGATCCCTCTGGAGCGTGGTGGTGGGGATGTGAGACGTAAGGTTGGAATTTTCGGGATGCGCCAGTGCCAAACACTTCTTGTTTCAATGAGCAGGGCTAATTAAAACCTAGAAAGATGCCAAAATCTCCTCTGTGCTGCTCTCGCTCCAGCAAAGCCAGCTTCCGATAGAGCGGAAAATGCTCTTTTTTGAGAGTTTCTCCCCAAACAATGGCTGGGTGGATGTGGAGGAGCGCGGGTTGCTCTTGCGTTTGAGATTTTAAATGCTTTTGTCCTCTTTTTGACTGCTTTTCCCCAAATCCTATGTCTCCGGTGTTTGCCATCCTGGCTGCAAGTATTTGGGATTTGTTTGGCCAATGTAGACTGACGGTGTCTGGGTTGGGCTCCCACTCCAGTGCTTGGAAAGTCTTAACCAACACAGTTCTGGCACAGATACCCTCGGCCTACGCCAGAGTTAATCACCATTGGAGGGCAAATCCAAGCCATAACGCTTTGGGTAGGAGGTTAATTAAGAGAATTAATCTCTTTTGTTCAGTTAATTTCCAATGCTGATGGGTTTTCGCTCTCCTAAACCATTTTTTCCTCCCCTTTCTGATAAAATACATGATGAAAACCCTTGACCGCATGGATTTGCCCAGTATCCGGTAGATCTTGTCCATCCTGGTATTTGCCACGTTACTGTTGAATCACTTGCAAGTTGTCTTTTAAGACATTTTAAGATGTTTTAAGACCTTTTAAGATGTTTTAAGTCCTGTTAGTTTATGATGGTGTTATTTTAACGACTCCGAGTGGGATGGGAAGGTTAGTTTTGCTGTTGTACAATACTTGCATATTTATTTTTTTCCGGGAGGATAATCGTGCCAACACCTGCGTTGGCTTAAGCAGAGAATTAGATTTAAAATTTGCCGGTAAGCTTCAAAATTTGCCCTGCAATTTTTAGCAAGATTTGGCTTCAACAATTTATTTTTTGTTAATGAAGTTTTTATTTGCCCTCCAAGCCACTGTACAGTGGGATTACTTTGTGCAGTAGATATTTGTGATTTTAAAACCAGTGGCAAAAGTTGGTAACATGGATTTTTTTACCTTGATTTTTACATTTGCTTGGGTTTATCGTAAAAAAAAAGAGGCAGTCCATGCTAATGGATATAAGCAAACACAGATGCGATGAAATTGTAAGCTAGAATTAATTGCAATTAATTGCAACTCCATTTTATTCTCTTTAAAGTGTGGGTTTGCTGCTCGGCAGTGGCTCCCACAGGCTGCCCCATGCCTTTTTGCAGTCCAGAACTTTTAAAATCTAAATTATTTTTATTTTACCTGCTTGAATCTATGCGATGTCTCCATCCCTCCTTGTAGCTGGCAATTAAACGTTATTTTATTAAATCAGGAGTGTTTTACCAAAAATCAGCTGAAACTCTGAAAATAGGAGGCTTCAAAGAGAGGAAGAATAATAATAATACCGGTTTTGTAGCGTAGGAGATGGGACTGAGCCTTTGCCTTGAGCTCTGAGAAACCAGAGGTGCCGATCGAGAGGGTTATTCCGGTTTAACTTGTTGTAATTAGCAATTAGTGGATGCAAATGACCCCAAACTCCATCCTGGAAGCATCTAGGTGGGATTTTTTTGCTTGCAGGCGGCCAGGAATGAGCTCTCTGAGCTGCTCCTCCTGGCTTCAAGCTTAAGCACTTGAGCTGGACCATGATTTCACTGAGGTTCAGCAAGTGCTGCCGACCTGGGGCTCGGGCAACTTAAAACCTGGCTTATTTTTGGTAGGCACCAAATTTTGGGTTACGTAACAGCAAACCAGATGGGCTCTGCCTGTTTATCGTCACATCTCAGCTGAGCTGGGTTGTTTTATCCCCCAAATATTTTGGGAGATGCTTCCCAGGACCCCCAAAAGACCAGTCGGGTGGAGAAGTCCCGCAGCTGCAATAATTAATAGTAGCGATTAAAACTTTGGCAATTAAATCTGAGCCTCAGTTAGTTTGTGGTTGCTAATTTTGCTTTTCTTCTGAAATTTCCCAAAGGAATATTGCATTTATCCTTGTGTTTTATGCAGTTGTGTAAAGGAAAAGGCTTTGCAGCTTGGTCAAGGCTGCAGTAGCGCAGTTACGTTTGGGGTTTTTTTATGAAGGATTAAAAGTCGCGGCTAGAGCTGGCTCAGCAATGTAGGAGAACTTGTTTATGGGGTTGCAGGGCTGCTCTCAGCAAATCTTTTAAGTGCTTCTGCTAACGAGTTATCAGTCCTGTCTTTAGGAGGAGAGGCGTTAACGTAAGGCTGGGTTAATAGCGGGCTGGGGTGTCATGGCCTCTCAAGAGTTGAAGTTCCTTCACGTTTAATTCAGAGGTATCAGGGTTTAAATCACAAGTACTTGGATTGAATTAGTGGATACCTGATTTTAATTCAAAAGTACCTGGGTTTGATTTGGAGGCACCTGAGTTTAAATTGCAGGTACCCATGTTTTAATTCAGAGCTGCCCACGTTGTAATTCAGAGGTACCCTGGTTAAATTCAGAGGTACCTGGGTTTAATTTAAAAGTACTGAGGTTTAATTTGCAGGTACCCAAGTTTTAATTCACCAGTACCCAGAACTTGCATGTACCCGGGTTTAAATCTCAAGTGCCTGGGTTTAATTCACAAGTACTTGGTTTTAATTCAAAAGTATCAGGGCTTAATCCACAGGCAGCGAGGTTTAATACACAGGCACCCAGGTTTAATTCAGAGTTACCTAGATTAATTCAAAGTTACCTAATTTGCAGGCACCTGGGTTTAAATTAAAGATTTAATCCACAGGTACCTGGGTTTAGATCCCAGATACCTAGGTTTAAATCACAGGCACCCAGGTTTAACCTGCAGGTTCCCATAGCTGTGGGTGCTGGTCAAGCTCAGTCCCAGCCACTGAGCTACACCCCACGTCCTCCCCGCGCTGGTTTATTTTGGTGAGTTTTAATCCTCAATCCGTTTCCCTTCAGGTTTAAGAGAGAGATGGATTCATTTAACCCAACCATTTATTTTTTCAAGTAGATTTGTGCCTTTGGAAAGAATTTGCTTCTTTTTGCCCCGTTCTCAGGCTCGGTTTCTCAGCCATGGTGTACAATAGGAAGGACTTGGAGTCCCTTGTTGACCTAACACAAGTCTTCCCCCAGCTCATCACCACCTTTTACGCTCAGTGGGAGAGGACAGGGATCTCTCAGGCTCAGTTTAGTCATGTTTGCCCACGGCAAGGTGCCACAGGGTGGGTACAGGCAGGAACCGCGGCCGTGTTGGTTAATCTTGACTTAAAAGAAGCTCAGACCATCATCGGCAGATGGGCGGCATGCAGGCAGGGAGTCAAGCAACAGGCAGCGAGGCATCACGTGGCAGCCCTGCCTACAGGCAGCCCCTCTGTGCCAATAACAGTGCCGAGAAAAACCCAAATCCCTTTAGTTTTACCCTAGAAATGCTTCCCAATCGCTTTGCTCAAGGACGGGTCTCACTGAAAATACTCCCAAGTGCCGTACAGCATCTCGCAGTGACGCTGCCGGGTCCCGGTTTGCCAGCGGCAGTGCGTCTTTGCTTCGGTGGAGTTGCTGCACCAGCTCCAGGTTGAGCATCCCCTCCTTGGGGGCAGTATCCAGCAACCTGTCAGGCAGCTTTTGGGTCATATTAGGCAAATTTTGGTGTATTTAATGGGATTGGAGAATAACAGCCAACCCGGTTGTTCTTCCAGCAGCACCGCAGTCACATACGTGCCAAATCTTGTGGGGCTTCGCAGGGTCCACAGAGTGGGTGAAGCCACAGCTGTGATCTCCAAGAGCAGAATTAGTTAAAAATAGTATTTTCCACTAAAAAAAACATCCACCGCCAAATCCAGGAAGCCCTATTGTGGCCCTGCTGTGCTAAAACCTAATAGAGATTCCCATTTACATCAAAAAGATTATAACCAATATTATAGCGAAAAGTTGCTTTTTGAGTGTTTGTTGGGTTTTTTTAAAACTCAAGTCGCTTTAAGCATTTATAATATTTTCCCCAAATAAGTTTGTTACTTTCCCAGGAGATGCAAGGGGAATTACGTGGGATCATGATTTTATTGGAATGTATAACTGCATGTATTTAGCAAACTTGTAATTCTAGATCTATTTTTTTCCTGAATGCACCAGACTTGGGAAATCGGGATGAATTTAACTACAAACAAACTGTTTCCATAACCGCTTTTATTTAGATATTTTTTTTCCACTTAACCTTGATCTGCTACAAATACTTTATATAAATCTGTTTATTTTTATATTCTCTCCGCATGCTTCGGGATTTCGCAGCCATGTAACCACCAGCTTCTTTCCCCCCAAGAAAAGGAGAAAAATTGTATAGCTTTGATATTTTATTTTAAATAATAAAATCAATAAAGTGGCTTGCTACAGAAAATGCACTTTCTTTGTATAATCATGGAATTTTAACTAATAGTTGTGGAAATTATGATGATAGTGAACCGTATGTCAGTGTTTTGCTATTTTGGGTAAACTGGGTGGGAGTAAAAGATAAGGATTTAGGGAAAAATAAAATATATACACGTGGCTGCCGACATGCTGGCAGGAGCGGAGCCTCATGCACCAATTTAAGCTTTCTGCTCTTCAAACATCTTGAAATGACATCATGGAAATTACCTTTTTCTTTAATCCTGGTGATTTTTAGCTCCGCAGATGAGTTTTAACCAGCCAGCATGAAACAGCATCGGGGTCAGAGATGGGATGGGGCTTCTTCTCAGTGCTCTTGCTCCCTAGGGAGATGCTGGTAGAGATGTTGAACCACACAATACCAACTGTAACCCAACAACCGTCTTCAACAGTGAAGAAGCTTTATCCTTCGGTGGGGTTGGCATCTCTGAAGTCACCAATGCCACCGGGTGATCCCTCTTGGACCATCGTGGCTTTGCCACTCATGGTCTCCAGTGGCTTCGTCTTCTTGGTGAAGACATCTCTGACAAGTGTGAAACACCATCGGGGCCAGAGATGGGACAGAGCTTCTTCTCGCTGGTCTTGCTCCCTGGGGAGATGCCAAACCACACAATACCGACTGTAACCCAACAGCCAGCCGTCTTCAGCGGTGAAGAAGGTTCATCCTTCAGTTGGGTTAGCCAAGCTCATTGCATCTCTGAAATCACCAATGCCGCCGGGTGATGCCCCTGGGACTGTCACGGCTTTGCCACTCATGGTCTCCATTGGCTTCATCTTCATGGAGGGTCTCCCAAGGCATCCGTTCACCAGCGGCTGTTTTCAGCCACAGTTTTGGTTGATTGGGTGATTCAAGTAGCAGGATTCACCCATCCTGCTCCAAGGTCTTGCCTGGGTTCATTGTGGCGATATTAAGCTTGTACCAGGAACGATGGCAAAGCCTGCCCCGAAAAAGCTCCCCTGGGAGAACTGCTGGGTCTTGGCACATCAGAAAATGGTTGGAGAAGAGAGCAAGCATCTTCCCAGAAGGAGCAACACAGGAGAAGTGGCTTTTGGAGCAGCTGATGCTCACGGTCAAACCGTAGTGGCTCCTGTTCCCACCCAAAATTGGAGCAGGAATGTGCTCAGCCAAGAAACCACCCTATCGCAGGGCTTTTTTGGGGAACTGATGCTTAATCCCTCCTGATCCTGGGTTAGTCTACAGCTTTTCTCCTCTGTTCCCACCTGACACCTCCGCTCTGCACGTTTCTCCCGAATTTGGGTTTTCTTTACCATCCCCTGAGTGCTTTTATCCTGATTAAATAGGACGAGGCAGAAACTAGGGGGCTCCGTGAAGTTGCTTCCACTCCCCAAGAGCTGCGCCTGGACGTGGTTTATCCGTAGGGAGCATCTGCCGGAGAAACTTGTCTCCACTTCTTGTCCTTGCTGCTTCTCTGGCATCGGTGGGATGAGCAGTGAAGTCCTCGAAAGCACTTTCCCTCTTGATGAAAGAAGACATCAGGTCTTGGTCTTCTGGAAGGTGGGTCTGCTCCTGGCATCCATCCGGATCCATGGATGCCCATCCAGAGCTGCGGATGTCCATCCAGAGCCGCGGATGTCTGTTTGGATCCATGGATGCCCGTTCAGAGCCATGGACACCCATCTTGAGCCATGGATGCCCATCCAAATCTGTGACCACCCAACCCCGGCATCACGATGCTCCAAGGAATCCCACCTCTCCTCTTCCCAGCACCCTGGCTCCCTGGTGCCATTTTAATCCTGCTCTTCCGTTATCCGCGGATCCACCAGATCTGGGCTGTAACATCAGGAATCATCAACCACAGGCTCAAAAAGCCTTTTCTACCTTGAAACCAAATACTGCTTATAATTAAAACCAAACATTTGCAGGCAGATTAATAGGAGCTGAGTAGTTTTGCAGTTCCCAGTGCCGAGATTTTACCTTCTCCCCTTCCCAACCTTTTTTGGTTGTTTTTTTTAATTAAAAAAACCCTACTTTTTTTATCTGCTTCATCCTTAAAATCTGCAAAACGGTGCCACTGGACCGGTGCAGCCCATCACCAGGCAGCTGGGCACGCTCCGGTGCTGATACCGGTCACTGGTGCTGCTTTATAATTAAAAAAAACAGAGATTAAGAAGAAGCAAACTTTAAAAAAATTCATTTCTAGATGGATTTAAGGGAAAAATCCCATTTGAGAGATGAATCCTGGGGATGGGGAGCTTCCCCCCCCAACCCCACCCCACCAAAATCATTGCTGAGAGGGTTTTACCCATCGTGTTTTGCCAGGCGCATCCAAACACCGCGCCAAATAAAGGCAAAAATCCCACCACCGAGGGATTTGTGTGGCTGGATAAGCGATCTCGGACAATGTTTTTTTGTTAATTCGCTGTTTATTGGCATGGTTTGCGGAGGAAATCCTGGGAAATTGTCGCCCTGGACCCAAACTCAAACCAGTTGTTTTCGATGACGATGCTTTAAAAATATCTCCGGAGGGGAGGAGGCGTGAGAGATCATCCCGCGGGAAGCTGGCAAACCCAAACCCTCTGCAGATTTAGAAGGAGGGGGGGATGGAAAATTGCTGTTTGTGTAGCCGGGATATTTGATATCTTATTTTTTTTATTCCTCCTGCCAAGTTTCTCGCTCCTTATCTCCCCCTTTGGAGCAAGGCAGCATTCCTGGAATAGCTGAGTCTGGTTGAGCAATGGTTTTTCTTGGCCGTTGGGCCCTTCTGCACCGCAAAGGCGCCGGTGGAAGGAGACTGGGGGTCTTCACCTTAATTTTCTTCGGCTTTTTGCTACAATGCTCTCTTCCTTTTTGGGACAGCATGGTGGTGAAAACCCCGAGCCTCTGGGCAAGAGGTCTGTGGGGAAATCCAGCTCAATCAATGCCTAAAACCTTCTCTTTTGCCGTCGTTGGTACTGAATCGGTGCTGTTGGGTTTTTACGGGGGCGATGGGGTAGAGCGGCACCGCTGGGGTACTAACATTTGCTCTGTTCCCCCTTTTTTTTTTTTGGCAGAAATGGCACCGAAATTGAAGAAAAAAGGGCATTCAGGACGAGAGCAGAAAAAGGTAGGAGATGCAGCATCCTTCTTATCTCACTTGAGTTGGGCTTGAATCCCCAGGGAGGTTCAGGACCGCCAGGAATGCCGGCAGAACCATCGCCAGCATGCTCGGCTGGGTCGATGCCCTCCCTGTGCTCAGCCAAAGAGGCTTTTGCTTTGCTTGGACGCTGTCCCGAGCCAGCCTGAAATTGGGGGTATGCTTGAAAGGACATTGGGAGGGCATTTCAGTGACTGGAGAGGTGTTTCAGTGACCAGGAGGGCATTTCGGTGACCAGGAGGGTGTTTCCATGCCCGGGGCAGGGTCATTTTGATGACCAGGAAGGTGTTTCAGTGACACGAAGGTGTTTTGGTAGCTCACCAGTGATTTTTTTTTTCCTCTCTCAGCATCACCACCATCACCATCAACCGGTGCAGCAGCAACCACCGCCACCGCAGCCTCCTCCGCCGCCGCAACCGCAACAGCCCCCTCCACCCCCTCCACCACCGCAGCCCTTACCGCAGCAGCCGTTACCGCCCCAGCAGCCCCCGCCACCGCCCCCGCCGCCACCTGTTCCTCAACAAGCTCCTCCACCGATGAAGTCTTCTCCTCCACCTTTCGTCCCCACGCAAGTCCCCGTCCTGGAGCACCCGCTGCCGGGGAATATGTTCGACACCATGACGCATTTCACCCAACCCATCATGCATCTTCCTCAACCAGAGATGCCACCCCATCTTCCCCAGCCACCCGAGCACAGCACTCCTCCCCACCTCAACCAGCATGCCGTGGTGTCTCCTCCAGGTGAGCGTGGCTTCCTGGGACAAGCCCGACGCGTGGTCCTTCTTCAAGGAGGATGGCATTGGGTGGGTTTTGATTCCTCCTGGAGGATGACTGGGATGGAGGAGTGGTGGGTGGGCAAGGGGAGGTTCTCCGCTCCCGATGTCCGCGGTGCCACCGTGTCCTTGCCTTTCTCCCCAGCTTTGCACAACGCTCTGCCTCAGCAGCCCTCGAGACCCAGTAACCGAGCCGCGGCGCTACCCCCGAAGCCTTCGCGTCCACCGGCTGTCTCGCCGGCCATCAGCCAGCAACCCATGCTTCCTCAACCGCCTCTGCCCCAACCTCCCCAGGTCCTGCTGGAGGACGAAGAACCTCCTCCGCCGCACCACAACCTGCCTCTGAGCACCAGCCAGATGCAGCTCTACCTTCAGCAGCTGCAAAAAGTGCAGCCGCAGACTCCTCTTCTCCCTTCAGTGAAGGTCCAGTCGCAACCGCAGCCGCCCCTGCAGCCGCCGGCTCACCCCGCGGTGCAGCAGCTGCAGCACCAGCCGCCGCCGCGGCCCATGCACATGCAACCCATGCCCTTCCCATCCCACATCCCCCAACCCCAACCTCCGCCGCAGCAACATCCACCCCCGCAACCGCCCCCGCCGCCCCCACCGCCGCAGCCGGCCAAACCGCAGCAGGTCATCCAGCATCACCCATCGCCGCGGCACCATAAGCCTGATCCCTACTCGACCGGTGAGCAGGAGCTGGGGACGGCAGTTGAGTCTACGGCTTGAGCCTAGTTGCACTGCATGATGAGGAGGCGGTATGGGGTGGTGGGGCGGTTTCCATGCGTCCTCTGAGCTCCACCAGTCCCCATTGGTAGACGATGGTGCGGAGGGAGCCCCGGTTAGCCGGAGTCTGACGTAACCGCCCGGCGAGGCCTCTTTCTGTTTCAAATCCTCAAAACTTTGAGGGTATCAGGTGTTGAAAGGTCTTGAGGATCTCAAGTTTTTGAAGATGTAGAGGTTGTCAAATCTTTGAGGAACTCGAGGATCTCAAGTTTTTGAGGATCTTGAGGACCTCGAATTTTTGAGGATCTCAAGGATCTCTACTCTTTGAGGAGCAAGGATCTCAATTTTTTGAGGATCTGAATCTCGAGGTTCTCAAATTGTCCCTTGACGATCTTGAGGTTCTCAAATCTTTGAGGAACTCAAGGATCTCAAGTTTTTTAAGATCTGGAGTGTTTCAGGATCTTGAAGTTCTCATTTCTGAGGAACTCAAGGTTCTCAAATCTTTGAAGACTTCAGGGTTCTCAAATTTTTGAGGAACTCAAGGTTCTGAAATCTTTGAAGACTTCAGGGTTCTCAAGCTTTTGAGTCTCAGCGCAGCGCTTATGTCAGAGAGCACCGGCTTAACCTTCACCGCCATCCCAGCTGGGTGCCAGCATTGAGTAGTGTCTCTCAAGGCAGCAGAGGGTCAGCTCCCTGCTCTTGGAGAAGGTCAGGCCTGTGGATGCCCTGTGAAGGTTTCCTGGTGTTTTTCGGAGTGCGCCCTCCAATAACGCAGCTGCTTGGCTGCCAGGTGGAGGAGAAGGGATGATCTGGGGATAAACCTGGTGTGACGACCCCCAGCCATCCGAGAAATTGGAGGAAGCAGCTGGGATAATGTGGCCGCAGGGCTCAGCCTTCAAGGTTGGCTTGGGAGATCCCAGATCTTCACGATGGCCGTGGGCTCAGTGGTGCCACCACCGATTTTCCAGATGGGGAACGTCTCCGGCCAGGATAACTCCAACAGTGTTGTGCTTTCAAGACCAGCCACCCATAAAACCTCTGCTGTTTGGCAAGGCCTTGCTCCTGCTTTCGTTTGGCCATGTGGTTCTCCAGGTTGTTGCCCATCAGGTCTTTGCTCCTGAAATCATCCTGCTCAGCCCCACGTGGGCATAGGCAGGAAAAAATCCCTGGATTTGAAGGGATGGAGCCAGGTGAAGGCAGGCAGCGCTTGGAGCCGCTTCTCCTGCCTGTAGAGCTGCCGAAGGCAGCTTGGTCGCGATGCCCGAGATGGCAAATTTGGACATGATGATTGCCCAAAGTGGAGCCTGCTGGCTCCTAAAAACCTCCCCATTGCTTGTAGAGCCGACATGTCCTGTGTCCGTGGCTCTGGGCAGGGAGAGGTGCAGGCAGCGGGAAGTGCAGGCAGGGCAGTGTCAGTGCTTGGGTGTCCTAGGGGAATGGCTTTACAGCTGGGAATATTGATGGACCGCCAGGAGAATGAGTAGAAGGGGTTGAATTATGGGGAGCACACCACAAACGAGCATCACCAAGGTGGGCGGGACAAGCCACCGCATGGCCTCGGAGCATCTTCTGCTCCCCGGCGTTGGCTCATGGCAGTGGTACCCGCTGGAAGGAGGTGGCTGGGGTCCGTTGGGGACATCCCAGGGCCACCACACTTCATCCAGGAAAGCAATTGTCCCACAGGGTGTTGGCGTGCGCCGATCAGCTTTTTCGGGTGATGTTTGGCGTGCCGGTGGTGACGACGGTTAACTGATTGATGCCAAACTGTTCCCAGGTCACTTGAGGGAAGCCCCTTCCCCTCTCATGATGCATTCCCCACAGATGCCGCAGTTCCAGGGTTTGGTCCACCAGTCGCCACCTCAACAAACTATCCAGCCAAAAAAACAGGTAAAAAGGAAAGCAGAGCACCAACCGGGGGGGTCCCGACCAACGGGGACCATCGTCTTCCCACCACCGGCTTGGGAGCAAGCGCCGAAAGCCCAGGGGCCGTTAGCAAGCGGTTTGCATCGGGAATTTGAGGAGGGGGGGATGAGGGAAGGGCATCACTGAACATTTCTTGACCCTTTTTTTTTCGTGGCAGGAGATGAGAGCTGCCTCCGTCGTCCAATCTCAACCCATGGTGGTGAAGGAGGAGAAGATGCATTCACCCGTCATCCGTAACGAGACCTTCAGTCCCCCGTTGCGGCAAGATCCACCAAAACACCCGGAGAGCATCAAACCGCCCGCACACATCCCGCAACGTGAGTCCGGGGACGTGCAGCTTCAGATTGTCCCCCCCAGTTTTGGTGGCAGAGACCCCATCACCCCCTATTTCAGCAGCTGAGACCCCATCACCCCCCATTTCAGTGGCTGAGAGCCCCCATTGTCCCCCATTTTGCTGGCTGAGACCCCCATCACTCCCTGCTTTGGTGGCTGAGACCTCTATCGGTTCTGCCTTGCCATGAGGCTCCTGGGGGACCCCAATAACCTCTGACGGAAGCCCCTGGTTTTTAGGGACGGAGATGAAACCCATGGAGGGGGGACGACCCGTCATTAGACCCCCGGAGCAAAACCCCCCACCGCCAGGAGTGCAGGAGAAAGATCGGCAGAAACAGGAGCCGAAAACACCCGTCGCCCCCAAAAAGGTAATGTACCCTGGCAAAAATTAGGAAAAAACCTCCCAATATTCAGAATTAAACCTCCTAAAATTAAGCAGGACCGTGTCGCTCACCTGAATCTTGGCATACGGCCAAGATTTGGTGTTTTCCACCTCCAAATTTCCCATTCGGAGATGGAAAGCGCCCGATGGAGGTTGGAGAGGTAGAAATGGGATCCCCACCAAGCTGAGGGAAGGGATGCAATCCAGAGGGACCCGGACAAGCTCCAGAAGTGGGTACGTGAGAACCTCCTGAGGTTCTACAAGGCCAAGTGCAAGGTCCCGCACCTGGGTCAGTATTGGTACAGGTTGGGGGATGAAGGGATGGAGAACAGCCCCACGGAGACAAGGACTTGAGGGTGTTGGTGGATGGAAAGCTGGATATGAGCTTGCAATGTGCACTCGCAGCCTAGAAAATCAACCGTATCCTGGGCTGTGTCAGAAGAAGCGTGGCCAGAAGGTCGAGGGAGGGGATGCTCCTCCTCCACTCTCCTGAGAACTCCCCTGGAATCCTGCATCCAGGTCTGGGGTCCTCAGGACAAGAAGGACGTGGACTTGGAGTGGGGCCAGAGAAGGCCATGAAGATGATCCAAGAGCTGGAACACGTCTCCTGGGAGGACAGGCTGAGAGCGTTGGGGTTCTTCAGCTTGCAGAAGGCTCTGGGGAGACCTTCTTGTGACTTTCTTATTAGAAAGATGGAGAAGGACTTTTTACCAAGACCTGTAGGACAAGGGGCAACAGTTTTAAACCAGAAGAGGGTAGATTTAGCTTGGACCTAAGGAAGACATTTTTTACTATGAGTGTGGTGGGACACTGAAACAGGATGTCCCAGAGAAGTTGCGGATGCCCCATCCCTGGAAGTGTTCAAGGTCAGGCTGGAGAGGGCTTTGAGCAACCTCATCTGGTGGAAGTTGTCCCCACCCATGGCAAGGGGTTGGACTGGATGACCTTTGAAGGTCCGTAACAACCTAAACCATTCTATAAAAACCTCCCTGCTCATCCAAGAGCCCTCAGAGGGGAGTTTTGCCTGGAGCCGAGCCAGGGATGGACCCAGCAGGGTCACCCACGGGTGACGCAGATCCCCCACCCCATAACGGAACATCCCCTGCAAGACCAGCCGCTGCGTACAGCAGGTTTTCACGATGCCAAGGGCATCCCAGTATAGTTCCATGCCAGCACTGGGGGCTAACCAGTCCTTGCTGGAGCTGCTCATCCCCCAGCACCCACACAGCACCAGTGGCACAGCTTCCCCGGCACTGAGGGTGGTGAGATGCTGGCAAGAGGTTGCTCAGAGGTTGAGGACGTCCCTGTTCATGGCAGGAGGGTTGGACTAGGTGACCATGAAAGGTCCCTCCCAACCCAAACCATCCTGTGATTCTCTTAAGTGGGAACGGGGAATGTGAGGTGCCGAAGGAGCCGGTCCTGCTCCCAGCATTCCCAGGAAGGGGTCAGAGCTGCCCGCTTGGCTTTGGTGGAGGAGATGACGCCTGATGTGGGTCCCACCCAGCACCGGGGAACGGAAAGGTGTTCTCCCCAGATGACACAGTGATGGGGAGCGGCTTTTTGGCAGCAGCGGGATGGGCATTTGCTGGATCAACTTCCCCCTCCCAGCTTGGCTCTTCCTAACCCACCCATCCTTCTCTCCATAGGACCTGAAAATCAAGAACATGGGTTCCTGGGCAAGCTTGGTCCAGAAACACCCCACCACTCCGTCCTCCACAGCAAAGTCCTCCAGTGACAGCTTCGAGCAGTTCAAGAGGGCAGCGCGGGAGAAGGAGGAGCGGGAGAAGGCACTGAAGGCTCAGGCGGAGCAGGTGGAAAGGGAGAAGGAGCGGCTGCGGCGGGAGCAGGAGAGGATGAGGTGAGACTGTCACCACCACCATGGGGAAGGCGTTTCGGGGTGTCTTCACCTTGGGCAAGGGCGCGGAGAGATGTGTGCTCTCGTGGCACAATCGGTGCTGGTCCATGGCATGATCCGATAGTGTGACACAAATCCGATCCGTGGCACGATCCGAGCTCTTGGCACAAATCTGATCTCATGGCATAAAACTGATCAGATGTTGTGGCACAATCCAACCTTACGGCATAAATCCGATCCCACCTTGTGGCACAAATCCGATCTAATGTGTTGCACAATCCAGTCTCTTGGCATGAATCCGACCTGATCCATGGCATGATCTGATCTCCTGGCAGGAATGCAATCTTGTGGCATAAAACTGATCTGATCTGATTTCGTGGCACAAATCCAATCCAATGGCTTGGCTTGATCTGCGCTGATCTGGTTTGTGGCACGATCCAATCTCATGGCACAAATCCAGTCCGATCTCATGGCACAAATCTAAATCTGATCCAGTCGCATGGCACAAATCCAATCCGATCTGTGGCACAATCCCATCTGGTGGCACGAATCTGATCTGATCTAGGGGAACAATCTGTGCCAGTCCGATCCGTGGCATGATGCAATCTCGTGGCACAAACCCGATCAGATCTCGTGGCACAAATCCAATCTCGTGGCATGAATCCAGTCCCATCTCATGGCACGAATCCATTCTGATCCATGGCACGATCTCTGCTGATGTGATCTGTTACACAGTCTGATCTCACGCCACAAACCTGATCAGATCTCGTGGCATGAATCCACTCTGGCAGCTCTTCTCCCCCACCACACTGTGCCGCGGTGCACCAAAACCAAGCGCTCAGCGCCAGACATGCCCATCCCCTGGCCGTTAATGGCATTTGCCCTGTGTCGACACCATGGTGTCGGGGAGCAAACTGGGACCAGACCTTGCTGTGGCGAGGGGTTGCATGAGGTTCCCGGCGCCTGACAGCATCTCCCGGCGTTTTTTGGCAGGAGCCGGGAGGACGAGGACGCCATGGAGCAGGCGCGCCGGGTGCACGAGGAGGTGCGGCGACGCCAGGAGCAGCAGCAGCAGCAGCAGCAGCAGCAGCAGCAGCAGCAGCAGCAACAGCAACAGCAAGTGTCGGCGGCAGCGGCGGCAGCGCCCCAAGCCCAGAGCTCACAGCCCCAATCCTCCCAATCCATGTTGGATCAGCAGCGGGAGATGGCCAGGAAGCGGGAACAGGAACGGAGGCGCCGGGAAGCGGTGAGTGGGGAAACCGGGGCGGCTCCTGCCCTGAAATTAAGAGGGATGGTGAAAAATATGCGGGGATGCTAAAAAAACCTCCCCCAAAATCGCCGGGGAAGGCAAAAAATCCTCGGTGAAGTCAAAAAAAAATGGGCAGGGATTCTGAAACATCCCTTGGGAAGCAAAAAAATCCATAGGGATGCCCATAAATCCCCAGGGAAGCTGAAAAAGCCCTGGGGATGCGGGAAAATCCTTGGAGATGCTGAAAAATGCCTGAGGATGCAGAAAATTCTGTGGGTAAGCCCAGAAAATCAAAGGGGATGCTGAAAAATCTTGGGGATGCTGTGAAACCCGCAGGGACACCAACAAATCCCTGGAGATCCTGAAAAATCCTTGGGGATGCTGAAAAATCCACACGGATTCAAAAAAATCCCCAGAGAAACCCAGAATCCCTGGGGAAGCCAAAAAAATCCCTGGGAATGCTGAAAAAAGTCTTGGAAATGCTGAAAAATCCTCAGGGATGCCAAAAAATCCCCAGGGATGCTGAAAAGTCCCAGGGGATGCAAAAGAAAAAAACCAGCCCTCTGAGGATGCTGAGAAATCCCTGGAGATGACAAAAATAATCCTGGCAATGCCGAAAAATCCCTTGGGATGCTCAAAAGTCCCCGGAGATGCCAAAAAATCCCTGAGGATGCCAAAAAAAGTTTCTGGGGATGTGGAAAAAACCCCAGGGATGCTGAAAAAAATCCTCAGAAGCACCAAAAAATCCCCAGGGATCCCCCAAAAATTCCTGGGAGTGCTCAGAAGTCCCCAGGGATGCTGAAAAATCCTGTGAATGCCAAAAAATTCCTGAGAATGCTGAAAAAATCCTGGGAATGCAAAAAACAAATCCCTTGAATGACAAAACAATATCCTGGCAATACAAAAAAGAAATCTCAAGAATGCTAAAAAATTCCATGGAATGCCAAAAAAATTTCCAGGAATGCCAAAAAAATCTCAGGAATGCCAAAAAATTCCCAGGAAGGCCAGAAAAATTCCTGAGAATGCAAAAAAAATGCTAGGAATGCAAAAAACCCCCACACTCATTCAATGCAAAAAAATAACCTGAGATTGCAATAAAAATGTCAGGAATGCTGAAAAATTCCATGGAATGCCCAAAAAAAATTGAGGAATGCTGAAAAAATCTCAGGAATGCCAAGAAATTCCCAGGAAGGCCAAAAAAAAATCCTGCAAATGCCAAGAAAGCCCCTGAGAATGCAAAAAAAAATCTCAGGAATGCTGAAAAATTCTGTTGAACGCCCCCAGAAATGTCCAGGAATGCCAAAAAAATCTCGGGAAGGCCAAAAAATTCCCAAGAATCCCCAAAAAAATCTCTTTTCCCTTCTCTTGCAGATGGCCGCGACGATCGACATGAATTTCCAGAGCGATTTACTGGCAATATTCGAAGAAAACCTTTTCTAACGGCGCCCGGAGGTTTTGGGTTCTTTTCCTCCCGATTTGACTCTTTCAAAAAAACAAAAAACAACAAAAAAAAAAACACAAAAAAAAATTCTCCTTTTTTTTCCCCTCCCCCGGCAAAAAAAACACAAAACAAAACAAAAAAACAACAAAAAAAAAAGCTTCGGACTCTCCGTTAAGTGTTAAAAAAATAAAAAATATCCGGGATCGGGATCGTCCCGCATGTACCGACCGGCGCCAGGATGGGTGGGGGCTGCCTTCCCCCCCCCCCGGGAATTTCGGGGGTTTTTTCCTTCTTTTTTTTCCTCATTTTGGGGTGTTTTTTCCCCTCTTTTCACACCGGAAAAAAAAAAGAAAAAGGAAAAAATGAAATCCCAATGAAAAAAAGAAATTCCGGCCGCGAAACCGCCGGGAAAAGGTGCCCCCACCCCTTCCCCCCCACTTTATTCACTGTATATTCTGGAATTTTTTTTTTTTTTTGGTCTTTTTCACCTATTTTGGGGTTTTTCGTGATCAAAATGTGCGGCGGCGGCGGCGGTGGCAAGACGGGCGCTTCGAAATAAACCCGAGTTTTGGATGGTTTTTTTTTATTTTTTGGGCCTTTCGGGAGAAAATGTGGGCGTCCGGGAGGAGAAGGGGGAGGGGGAGCGGGGAGTGGGGGTGGGGGAGGGGTGCTGGGGGCGGGGGGTGGGGGAGGGGAGCCGCCCGGATCCCCGCCCCACCCCGCCCAGGCTTTTGGGGTAAATTCTTCACCCTTTCTTTTTGCTTTTTTCCTCCTTTTTTCCCTCCTTTTAAAATGTATTTTCTTTTTTTTTTCCTTTTTTTGTCTTCTTTCCTCCTTTTTCCCTCTAGAATTTTTTTCTTCTCTCCTCTTTTCCCTTTTTTGTCTCCATTTTTTCTTTTTTCTCTTTATTTTTCTCCTTTTTGTTTTTTCCGTTCTACTTTTTTCCTTTCTTTTTCTCCTTTTTTCTTTTTCTCCTTTCTCTTCTTTTTTTTCTGTCCATTATTTTTTCTTCTCTGTTTTTCTCCTTTTTTCTCTTTTTTTACTTTTCTCTTTTTTCTTCACTTTTTTCTACCTTTTTTCTCCCTTTTTTCCCCCTTTCCCCTCCCTCCACCCCCCAGCACAGCCTACCCCCCCCCCCCGGTTCAACCTTTTTCTCCCTTTTTACCCCCAAAAGCCGCCGGTTTCTTTTTTATTATTATTATTTTAATTATTTTTTTTTCCCCACTTTCCTTGGGTTGATTTTTAAAAAAAAACAAACAAAAAAAAAAACCAAAAGAAAAAAATTTTTTTCATTTTCAAAAATCTTGCAAAATCTCCAGGTTTTTCGAGCGGGGGTGGGGGCGGACGCCCCTTCCCCCCCCTTAATTTTATTATTATTATTATTATTATTATTTTTTGATTCCATTCCCAGTCGGTGCCATAACCCCTTCCCCCCGCCCCTCCCCTGTTCCCAGCGGGATCCGCTCCGGAGCCGTCGGTCGGTTTTTTCCTTTCTTCCCGTGCAAACGCAGTTGGGTCTGTGCCGATCATGGAATAAACGCAGCTCTTTGGGTTTTTTAAAAAAAATCGCCCGTTTTCGCCCCGTTTCTTTGACCTCCCCTCCCCCCACCACCCCAGTGCGCTGCCCGGGGGGAGGGGAGGACCCTGGGGTGGGGGAGGGGAGGAGGGATTGGGGGGGGGCACCCATGGGTGCTGGGGCCGCCCATCCCCCACTCGGAGGAGGGGGGGGGGGGGCGCTGTCCCTGCCCAGCCCAGGGGCGTCGCCTGGCGTGCCCCACCCCCCTTTGGGTGCCGCCCCCCCCTTTAAAACAGTAAAATTGAACCCGCGCAATGTAATTTTTGAATTTGAACTTGAAAACTACAGTTTACGGTTTCAAAATTATTGGAAGTTAGATTTTAGGTCGAATTTTCAAATTTAATTTTCAGTTTAAAATTGGGTTATAGGTGCGAAACGCAATGCTTAATGTTAAATTTTAAATGTTGATGGTGCAAATATTTAACTTTAAAATCAAAAATTGAATTTTCCATTTTAAAAGATACTAAAAGATGAGGTTTACATTTAAATATTTTTCATTTTAACTTTGGGATTGACAATGAACTTTCAAACTTCAAAATTGAAAATGACAATTTCAAGTTTAAAAACAGTAAAAGCTCAATTTTCCAATTTAAGATTTTTTCGGTTTAACTTTCAAATTTAAAATCTAAATGTTAACATTTTAATTGAAAACTTAAAACTGAGCAAATTTGGGGGTTTATAATTTTGTTGTTATTATAGTAATAGTTGGCAGTAGTAGTAGTAGTATCCTTATTACTGTTAGTAAATCGGGGGTGTCCTCGGAGCTGCAAAATAAATTCCACCGGATCCTAAATAATTCAGGATTATCAGTGATACAGGATCGGGTTATAGAAAGTCTTACAAATTCTTTGCAAGTCTTAGAAATTCTGAGCAAGTCTTAGAAATCCTTCGTAAATCTGAGCAGATCTTAGAAATTCTGAGCAATTTGGAGTAATTCTGGGGAATTCTTAGAAATTCTCAGCAACTGGTAGAAATTCTGGGCGATTCTTAGTCTTGGCAATACTTAGAAATTCTTGGGAATTCTTAGAAATTATCAGAAATTCGTAGACATTCTCAGCAATTTGTAGAAATTCTCAGCGATTCTAGGAAATTCTTTGAGAATCTCAGTAATTCTTAGAATTTTTTTGAAATTCTTAGAAATTTTTCCAAATTCTTAGAAATTTTCCAAAAATCTTAGAAAATTTTAGAAATTCTTAGAAAATTTTAGAAATTCTTAGACATTTTTAGAACTTTTGAGATCCCGGCTGGGTTCCAGCGCTCCCCCCTCGGGGGGGGATCAGGGTCCCGTCCCCCCTCCCCCACCCAGCCTCGCCAGCGGTGGGGGGAGGGGCGGCCGGGGAGGCCTACTCGGCAGGGGAGGGGGGTGAAAAGGGGGGGGGAGACTAAACAGGGCAAAAAACCCGACAAATTAAAGGGGGGGAGGTAAAAAGGAGGGGGAAAGGTTGAAAAAAGGAGACGGAGATAAAAGTAGAAAAAAGGCAAGAAAGGCCAAAAAAGTCCCAAAAAAGGGCAAGGAAGGGGGGAAAAAAGGCAAAGGAGAGGGGAAAGGAAAAAAAAAAAAAAGGGCACGAAAAGAGGCAAAAGCAAAAAAATGTTCAAAAGAAAAAAAAAAGGGGGGAAATGGCCTCAACAAGGGCAAAAAAAGGGAAAAAAATGGGGGCGAAAGGCCCCAAAAGGGAAAAAGAAGGCCCGCGCCGCCCCTCCCCCCACGTGACCCCCGCCCCTTCCCCCGCGGCTTTTTTTCCTCCTTCCCCTCCCTCCGCGCTCTCATTGGTCTCCGCCCGCCTGGCACCGCCCCTTCCCTCCCCCGCTCCCGGCGCCGACCAATAGGCGGGAAGGGGGCGGGGCCGGTCGCGGCCGAGCTCGGGCGGGAGGAGGAAGCGGCGCGAGAAGGTCGGGCGGGGGGGGGGGGGGGGGGGGGGCGGTGACAGGGACCCCCCGTGTCGCGACAGCCCTGTGAGGGGGACACCCCCCCCACCTCCCGTGACAGGAATCCCCGGTGACAAGGAGACCCCAATGTCACGACAGCCTGTGGACGGGGGACGGGGACACCCCGGTGTCGGGACACGGCCGGGACAGGGACGCTGAGGTGACGGGACGCTGAGGTGACAAGGACACCCCCGTGACAGGACACCCCAGGATCGGGACCCCCAGCGACAGGGACCCCCGGTGACTGGGACACTGTGGTGATGGGACACCCCAGTGACAGGGACACACTGGTGACAGGGACCCCCCGTGACAGGACACTCCAGGATCGGGACCCCCAGGGACAGGGACACCCCCGTGACAGGACACCCCAGGATCGGGACACCCAGTGACTGGAACACTGTGGTGATGGGACACCCCAGTGACAGGGACACACTGGTGACAGGGACCCCCAGTGACAGGACACCCCCGTGACAGGACACCCCAGGATTGGGACCCTCTGGTGACAGGGACACCCCTGTGACAGGACACCCTATTGACAGGGACACACTGGTGACAGGGACCCCCAGTGACAGGACACCCCCGTGACAGGACCCCCCAGGATCGGGACCCGCTGGTGACAGGGACACCCCTGTGACAGGGACGCTGTGGTGATGGGACACCCCAGTGACAGGGACCCCCTGGTAACACGGACCCCCCCGGTGACAAGGAACCCCCAGTGATGGGACCCTGGTGCCGCGGCCACCCCGGGGGTGGGACGTGGTGGTGACGGGGACACCTGCCCAAATGGGGCCACCCTGCTGAGGTGGCACCTCAGGGGTAGGACGTGGTGGTGGCCGGTGACGGTGACACCTTGATGGTGACACCCTGATGACAGGGCGGGCTGGTGACGCACGACCCAGAAATAGGCCACCATGGGGACAACGGGGCCACCATAGGGAGGGGACACCTTGGTGACACGGCACCTTAGGTGACATGGGGTGGGGTGTCCGCAGGGACACCCTGGTCACCCTTGCTGATGGGACATGTTGGTGCTGGGTCACCCTGGTGACATGGCCACCATGGGGATGGGACCACCATGGTGACATGGCCACCCTGGTGACGTGAGACCCTGGTGATGGGGGCCACCGCAGGGATGGGACACCATGGTGATGTGGCACCCTGGTGACATGGCCACCATGGTGCTGGGCCGTCCTGGTGACATGGTCCCCAGAAATGGGCCATCCCAGTGACATGGCAATCTGGTGACATGGCACCTTGGTGACATGGCCAACCTGGGGATGGGACCACCGTGGGGATGGGACAACCATGGTGACATGGCACCTTGGTGACGGGGCCACCCTGGTGATGGGGCCACCATGGGCATGGGACAGCCATGGTGATGTGGCACCTTGGTGATGGGGCCACCCTGGTGATGGGGCCACCGTGGGCATGGGCCACCCTGGTGACATGGCCACCCTGGGGATGGGGCCACCATGGGGATGGGCCACTCTAGTGACACAGCCACCACGGGGATGTGCCACCGTGACATTGGGCCACCGTGGTGACAGGGACACCCCATGGAGAGGCCGCCCTGATGACATGACACCCTAACGACCTGGCCACCATGCCGTGGCCAACCTGGTGACACGTGTGTGTGTCCCCCAGGTGACACATCATGCTCCTGTCCCTCTGCTCGCTGCTGCTGGCACCCACCCGGCTACTGCTGGCCCTCTGCCGCCTGGTGGCCCGCCTGGGGGTGACGGTGGCCGCAGTGGTCGCGGGGGTGGCCTACGGGCTGTGGGGTTTGGGGGTGCTGCTACGTCGGGGACCCTGCGAGACTTTTCGGTGGCGGGTGAGGGACCGTCCCCCCCCCGGCTTGGCTGATGGCACTTTTGGGGAGCACCGATACCTGCACCTCAAGGTGGGGGGGGGATGACACATGGGGGGGCTTCTAGGGGTGTCCTGAGGGGTTTTGGGGGCTTGGGGGGGATCTGGGGGTGCTGGGGGGGTTAAGGGGTGCTGGGGGGGGGCAGGGGGGGCTTTGAGGGGGTTCTGGGGTCCTGGGGGGGTCCTTGGGGGGGTCTTGAGGTCCTGGAGGGTTTGGGGGGGAGTCAGGGAGGGGTCTGGGGGTCTGGGGAGGGTTTGGGGGGGAGTCAGGGAGGGGTCTGGGGGGGGGGTTGGGGGTTGCTGGGGGGTCTTTGAGGGGGTTCTGGTGGTCCTGGGAGGGTCTTGGGGGGTCCTTGGGAGGGTTCTTGAGGTCCTGGGGGGGCTCAGGGGGGTCTGGGGGTCCTGGGGGGGTCTTGGGGGGCTCGGGGGGGTCTTGGGAGGTTCAAAGAGGTTTTCGGGGGGTCTTTGGCACTCAGGAGGATCCTGGTGGAAACTGGGGGGGTTTGGAGGCTCGGGGGGGCTTTTGGGGGGGTCTTTGGGGGGCAGCAGGGAAATTGGGGTGCTGGGGGAGGCAAGCTGCTCAGTGGGGACCTGCTGGTGGGACAACTTGGGGGGCTCTATGTGATCTGTAAGGGGGGGGAGATTTGGGGGTTCGGGAAGGGGCGTTATGGGGGGGGGGTATGTTGGGGTGGGGCCACCCTACTGATGTCCGTGTCTCCCCCCCTCCAGGACTCGGGGCTGCAGCTCCACTACGTCACCCGGGGTCCCACCACGGCCCCTTTGATGTTGCTTCTCCACGGCTTCCCCCAAAACTGGTGGGTGTCACCAAGGGCGGGGTGCTGGGGGGGGGACGGGGACGGACACTGAGTGTCACCGGTGTGTCACCCGTCCTCAGCGTCACCGTTAGGTTCTTCCTTCTCAGGTTTTGCTGGAGGTATCTGCTGCAGGAATTTGGCACCAAGTACCGGGTGGTGGCATTGGATCTTCGTGGTTACGGAGCTTCGGAAAAGCCACCGGGCAAGGACAATTACCAGCTGGAGATCCTACTGGAGGACATCCGCCAGGTCATCGAGGTCTTGGGGACACCCAACAGCCACGAGGAGGTGACGTCGAGCAGCGGCGTCACCACAACGTCCCCCAAATGTATCTTGGTGGGACACGACTGGGGAGGAATTCTCGCTTGGGAGTTTGCCGCCAGTCATCCGGTCATGGTGGAGAAGTTGGTCATCATGGGTGCTCCTCACCGGAGCGTCATGAAGGGTAATGGGTGGCTTCTTGGGGACAGGGTGGGGCACCCGGCAGCTGGATTGGGCCACGGTCACGCCGGGGATGAGTGCTGGTTCTCACGGAGGTGCTGTGGGGTTCCACCTGGTGGGGTGGCGTGGCGTAGCGTGGCACGGTTCTCGTGGCTGTGCCGTGCTGCCATGGGGTCATTGGGTGCCATCTGTCGTGGCCATGCCACCGGGTGCCCTCTCTCATGGCCACCCTGTTGGGTGTCATCTCTCATGACCATGCCGTTGGGTGCCATCTGTCGTGGCCATGCCGTTGGGTGCCATCTTCCATGACCATGCCGTTGGGTGCCACCTCTCATGGCCACCCTGTTGGGTGCCATCTCCCATGATCATGCCGTTGGGTGCCACCTCTCATGGCCACCCTGTTGGGTGCCGTCTCCCATGGTCATGCCGTTGGGTGCCACCTCTCATGGCCACCCTGTTGGGTGTCATCTCTCATGACCATGCCATTGGGTGCCATCTTCCACGACCATGCCGTTGGGTGCCACCTCTCATGGCCACCCTGTTGGGTGCCATCTCCCATGATCATGCCGTTGGGTGCCACTTCTCATGGCCACCCTCTTGGGTGCCATCTCCCATGGTCATGCCGTTGGGTGCCCTCTCTCATGGCCACCCTGTTGGGTGTCATCTCTCATGACCATGCCGTTGGGTGCCATCTGTCATGGCCATGCCATTGGGTGCCATCTTCCACGACCATGCCGTTGGGTGCCACCTCTCATGGCCACCCTCTTGGGTGCCATCTCCCATGATCATGCCGTTGGGTGCCACCTCTCATGGCCACCCTCTTGGGTGCCATCCCTCATGGCCACAACCATCAGGTGCCATCTCTTGTGGTGGTCCCACCAGGCACCGTCCCCTCCCATTGGCCAGGTCTGGGACCCCCGCGCGGTGGCCGCTGACACCCGTGTCCCTCTCCCGGCGCAGGTTTCGCCATCTGCCACCCCTCCCAGCTCATCCGTTCCAGCTACATCTTCTCTTCCAGTTGCCCTGGCTGCCTGAGCTCCTCCTCTCCTTGGCGGACTTCGAGGTGAGGCCCCATCCCCACGTCTCCGTGTCCCCGCGTTGTCCCCTCGGGTGCTCCGTGCCACCTTCTACACCCAAGAAGCTCCTCAAGAACCATTTGAGGAGCAATAACCAACACCCCCCACCCCCCCAAGATGTGGAGCGAGGTGTCGTGCATGTCCCCCCTCCCGCCAGGGCCTTGTTCCCAATTTTGGGGTGGTGACCTCACCCAGACCTCCTGTCTTCCTCGGTGACCCCGTAGCTGGTGAAGACCGTCTTGACGGGACCTCGGACGAGGATCCAGAATCCGCTGTGGCAGTTGACGGAGCAGGAGGTGGACGCCTACCTCTACAGCCTCTCCCAAACCGGGGGGGTTGACCCCCCCCCATCAACTACTACCGGAACCTCTTCCGGTAGGTGGGGGTTGGGGTGCCAAGGTTGGGTGCTGTTGGGTTGGGTTTTGTGGGTTGGGTGCTCCTGGTTGGGGTGCTGGTGTTGGTGGGATGCCATTGAGGTTCTCAGGTTTGGGATGATCCCAGTTGGGTGCTGTTGGGTTGGGTGTTGCGGGCTGGGTGCTCCTGGTTGGGGTGTTGGTGGGATCCCGTTGAGGTTCTCAGGTTTGGGATGATCCCAGTTGGGTGCTGTTGGGTTGGTTGTTGCGGGCTGGGTGCTCCTGGTTGGGGTGTTGGTGTTGGTGGGATCCCATTGAGGTGCTCCCGTTTGGGATGTTCCCGGTTGGGTGCTTTCATTTTGGGTGCTTCTACTTGGGTGCTTCCGATTGGGCTGATCCCATTGGGGGTGCTCCTGTTTTGGGGTCCACCCATTGGGCTGCTCCCATTTGGGGTGCTGCCTTTTTTGGTGCCCCCATTTGGGGTGCTCCCACTGGAGTTCTCCATGTTGGTGTTCTCCATGTTGGGGTGCTCCATTTTGGGTCCTCCACTGTGGGGTGCTCCCATTGAGGTTCTCCGTGTTGGGGTTCTCCACACTGGGGTTCTCCTATTGGGGTGCCCCCCATTTGGGTGCTCCCCTTGGAGTCCTCCATGTTGGGGTGCTCCATTTTGGGTCCTCCATTTTGGGGTGCTCCCATTTGGGTGCTCCCCTTGGGGTCCTCCATTTTGGGGTCCTCCATGTTGGGGTGCTCCCATTGAGGTTCTCCACATTGAAGTTCTCCCATTGGGGTGCCCCCCCACCGGATTTGGGTGCTCCCCGCTGACCCCTCCCCTCCTTCCTTTCCCCCCCGACCCCCCCCCACCCCAGGGACACCCCGATCCCGTGCGAGCCCCCCCCCCAATGCCCACCCTCCTGCTGTGGGGCACCCACGACGCCTTCCTGGACGCCCGCCTGGTGCCCTGCCTGCACCACTGCCTGCGCCCAACCGCCCGCATCTGCCTGCTGCCCGGCGCCAGCCATTGGCTGCCCGAGGACCAGCCCCGCCCCCTCGCCCGCCTACTGGATGACTTCCTGGGTGGGGGGGACCACCACCACCCATAGCAGCACCCATGGGTGCTCCCTCAACTTTGGGGTGCTGGTGGTGGGGACGGGCTGGGGATGGGGAAGGGAGCTGGTGGGGTTGGGGGACATCTGGGTGGGGACCTCGACATCTGGATGGGGCCCCAACATCTGGGGGGGGGGGCGTGGTGGTTGGGTGGGGGCCCAACATCTGGGGAGGGGGACCCTCAACATTTGGGAGGGGACCTCAACATCTGGGTGGACACCTTGGTATTTGGTAGGGACCCCAACATCTGGGTGGGGACCCCAACGTCTTGAGGGGGGGGCGGCATGGTGGGTGGGTGAGGACCCCAACGTCTGGGTGGGGGCCCCCCCAACATTTGGGAGGGGACCTCAACATCTGGGTGGACACCTTGGTATTTGGTAGGGACCCCAACATCTGGGCGGGGACCCCAACATCTTGGGGGGGGGCATGGTGGGTGGGTGAGGACCCCAACATCTGGGTGGGGGCCCCAACAATCTGGATGGGGACCCCAACATCTGGGTGAGGGGGGGTGGTTGGGTGAGGAACCCATGAACATCTGGGTGGGGGCCCCAAGGTCAAGGTGGAGATCCAACATCCGGGTGGAGACCCCAACATCTGGATGGAGACCCCAACCTCTGGACGGACACTTTGGCACGCGGTGGGGACCCCAGCATCTGGGTGAGGACCCCGACATCTGGATGGGGACCCTGGTGTCCGGGTGGGCACCCCAACCCCTGGGTGGGCACCCCGACATCTGGCCGGTGACCCCAACATCTGGCGGGGTCCCCAGCGCCCCCTGTGCCCTGAATAAAGTTGGGTGTCGGCAGCGGGTGGGTGCCTTTGGGGGGGAGGGGACGCGTGGGGATGCCCCTCCCCCACCCCGCGGGGACCCCGGTGTCGCGGGGTGGGGCGGGAGGGGGACCCGAGGGGACGGGGAGGTGGCAGTGGGTGGGTGCGGGAGGACGGGCACCCGTGGGGGACAGCCCTGGGGGGCTGGTGCCAGCACCCACGGGTGCCAGGAGAAGGTCCCGAGTGGCACCGCCAGCACCCACGGGTGACAGTGCCAGGTCACGGGTGACGACAGTGCCAGCACCCACGGGTGACAGTGCTGACCCTGGGTGACAGTGCCAGCACCCACGGGTGACCGTTTGAGGCCGCAGTGCCAGCACCCACGGGTGCCAGCGCCCAAGCCGAGCCACAGGAATGTTCCCCAGCGACTTTTTTTTTTTTTTTTTTTTTTTTTTTTTTTTTGGGGGGGGGGGGGTGTAAAACCAGAAAAAACCCGCCGCGGTGGGGGAGGGGCGGCGTCCGGCCGCCTGGGTCCCTCCGGTGTGGGGGGGGGGGGGCGTCTGTGCCCGGACTCTGGGTGCCCCCGCCCGGGGCCCCCTCGCTGGCGCGAGGCCCTGCAGCTGCTGGGGGGGGGGGGGGGGAAGGGTGGGGGAGGGGAGGGGGCAACAGCTGCATGCCCCTCCCCCACCCAGGGCTCCGGGCCGGGGGCCCAGTGGAGGGGCAGTGGGCTGGGGGGGGGGGGGGGGGGCTGAGCACCCAAGGATGGGTGCTGGGGGGGGGGGGCTGAGCACCCAAAGTAGGGTGCTGAGGGGCTCAGCACCCCCGTGTAGGGATCCGTGGGGCTGAGCACCCACACGCGGGGTGCTGAGCACCCAGGTGCTGAGCACTCTGGGGCTGAGCACCCACAGAAGTGGGGGGCTGAGCCCCCCTCCCTCTAGACTGGGACCCCCCCCCCCCCCCCCTTTTCCCAAGTCCCCGCTGGGGGCCGGGTCCCGCCCCGCCTGGGCGTGGCCGCGGGGGCGTGGCCTCGGCCTCCTGCCCCCGCCCCTTTGTGGGCGTGTCCCCGGGGCGAAGGGGGCGTGTCCCCGGCCGGGGTCGCCCGTCGCCGTCCGAGCCGGGGCCGGGCCCCGCTGCCGCCGCCATGGGGGGGGGGGGGGGAGCGGGCTCGGGGGGGCACCCGAGGGTGGGGGGGGGCCGGGGGGGGGGGGCAGGGGACCCCCCCGGCCTCGGGGAGACCCCGCTGCTGCCGCTGCTGCTGCTGCTGCTGCTGCCGCTCGGGGCGGCGGCAGGTGAGATGGGGGGGGTAAATTTGGGGAGGGGGGGGGGGCTAAGAGGGAGGGGGGGACTGGGTCCGGACTAAGGGGGGGGGGACGGGACTGGGAGGGAGGAATTTGGGGGGGGGGGATTTGGGGGGAGTCATTGGCGGGGGGGTTGGTGCTGAGTTAAGAAGAAGCGGGCTGAGGCGGGACGAACCGAGTTAAACCGGGTCGGGTTGAGTCGCGTTAAGTCGAGTTAAGTCGCGTTGAGTCGAGTTGAGTCGAGTTAAGTCGAGTTGAGTCGAGTTAAGTCGCGTTGAGTTGGGTTAAGTCGAGTTGAGTCGAGTTGAATTGCGCTAAGTCGAGTTAAGTCGAGTTGAGCTGGGT